>NW_021963084.1:0-232324 GCF_901765095.1 Microcaecilia unicolor | reverse complement strand
GTCAATACATATATTTGGAAGAAAGGTAGGAGAGGGAGATGCAATAGAGACGTTTAAATATCCCCATGGCATAAATGCACAGAAACAGTGTCTCTTTCAACTGTAAGGAGGCTATGGAATGAGAAGGCATAGGATGACGGTGAAAGAGGATAGACTCGGAAGTAACCGGAGGAAAATATTACTTTACGGAAAGAATGGTGGATACGTGGAACAGCCTTCTGTTGGAGGTGGTAGAGATGGAGACTGTATGTGAGTTCAAGAAAGCATGGGGCAAGCGCATATGATTGTTTAGGGACAGGAAGAGATAGTAGATGATATGGATGGGCAGACTGGATAGTCCATATGGTCTTTATCTGTCATTGTCCTATGTTCCTATGGCCTAAGAAAGGTCTTGCAATCTTTAGAGAATTAAGAAGCTGAAAACAGGACCGAGAACCAGCCGGGCCCAGGGCAGGACTGGGCCGCCTCTTACCTTCATGCCTCAGTGACTGCTGTTGTCCTCTCCTGCTCCTTTGTGCTGGGAGTCAGGACCCAGATGATTGTATTGTAATATCGCAAATATCGCGCTAATGCAATCATCTGGGTCCTGGGTCGCAGGAGAGACAGACTCAGAAGCAGGCAGGCATGAAGAAGTTTGCCAGGCCTGGGCCCCCTTGGAGGCTGAGCGGGGAATTTTGCCCCCCCCCCCCCCCCCAACCTCTCGGTGGCCCTGACTGAAAATCTGTGTCCTAAATCGGTGGTTTCCAAACCTGGTCCTGGAGGCACCCCATCCAGTTGGATTTTCAGGATATCCATAATGATATTCATGAGATGTTTGCATGTACTTCCTCCACTACCTGCATATATCTCATGAATATTCATTGTGGGTATCCCAAAAACTTGGTTGGTTGGGGTGCCTCCGGGATCAAGTTTGGAAACCACTGTCCTAAGTGATTTCTACCTAGTGGGAATCTGCTTCCTTCAAGGTCCTGTAAGAATTTTAAATTGCAGGGATCAGTCTATAACACACTGCCTTGCAAATGAGTCATGTCAAACCCTGAGTGAGCTGACACCACTCTTGTGTTTAGTCTCCTGGAATGGTTTAATTGTTCCAGCATTTTGCTATAGAGACAGCTTAACCTCTGCCTGCTAATGAGTCATTGCACTAAAACACAGCAGTGTGAGTCTGCCAAAATGAATAGCCTATCTCTGTGATTCAAGGCTTGTTGGACACCAGGATGGTGTTTTCCTGGCCGAGCCATCAGCCTTATACTCTTGCAGGGAGGATAAGAGCAGCAAGACAACCAGTATATATAGAGGCAACCTTTGGGGTCAGTTTTGCCATACATCAACTGCAATAAATTTGCCATCCTGGAATTGATAAGGAGAGTGTCTGTCAGTTATTCACAAATTTATCACTGATTTGTGGTAGGTAATAAACATCATTGTGTTGAGTCATTATCACAATGGAGTGGAGGAGTGGCCTAGTGGTTAGGGTGGTGGACTTTGGTCCTGGGGAACTGAGGAACTGAGTTCGATTCCCACTTCAGGCACAGGCAGCTCCTTGTGACTCTGGGCAAGTCACTTAACCCTCCATTGCCCCATGTAAGCCGCATTGAGCCTGCCATGAGTGGGAAAGCGCAGGGTACAAATGTAACAAAAATAAAATAGATACTATTGGAGATTCTACATGGAATGTTGCTACTATTGGAGATTCTACATGGAATGTTGCTATTCCACTAGCAACATTCCATGTAGAAGGCTGCGCATGCTTCTGTTTCTGTGAGTCTGACGTCCTGCACATACGTGCAGGATGTCAGACTCGCAGAAGCCTGCGTGGCCACATTGGTGGAATAGCAACATTCCATGTAGAATCTCAAATAGTAGCAACAGTGGAGGAGTGGCCTAGTGGTTAGGGTGGTGGACTTTGGTCCTGAGGAACTGAGTTCAATTCCCATTTCAGGCACAGGCAGCTCCTTGTGACTCTGGGCAAGTCACTTAACCCTCCATTGCCCCATGTAAGCCGCATTGAGCCTGCCATGAGTGGGAAAGCGCGGGGTACAAATGTAACAAACAAAACAAATATTAGTCTGAGTCATTATTACAAAAAATATTATTAGTCTTTTTTAAGTATATAAATAAATATAGTTGTTTGGTTTTTAACTCTAATTTTGTCTGGTTCCTGTTCTTTGGATAAGCCTGGTTCACATTCCCGCTCTTGTTTGCATTTATTAGGTTAATAACGAAACATGATTTGAGATACCTAATAGCAGGTTCCATTTAATTCAGTTTAAAAGGATTGTGGTGATATCATTCAGCCTGTTCTAAAACTCTTGTAACTGATTTCCTGCCATTAATATTTTAAAAGTTGATTTTCTATAGAATTTTACATAAGTTCAGGGTCTTGGCTGCTTACTGGATTAGCCTTTTTTGCACTGGAGTATGATGCAAAGTTTATTCAAACATCTGGGCTTTTTTTTGTATTTTTTTTTTTTTAAACCTCAAGTGGTAGACAGTGTTGTAACACAGTTGAGAATACTCTAAAATGTACGGTGATGTCACCATTAGAATCTGGATCTGATGATCAATGCTATTGGCATTCCCTAATTTTTCAGTATTAAGTAGACATGATGCTAGTTAAACTATTTCAAAGGAATAGTTAATGTACAGTTTGGGTCGCCTGATAGGTGTGTGTGTGTGTGTGTTTTTACAGATGCACGCTGCTGGAAGATCCCTAAGATTTTCTCTTGGCTGCAGGAGGAAGGCGCACTCTCAGCGGAAGAGATGGCACGGACCTTTAACTGTGGCATCGGAGCCATCCTGGTGGTAGAGAAGGAGAAGGCAGAACAGATTCTGAGGACTGTTCAGAAGCATGAGGAAGCACGGCTGATTGGGACAGTGGTACCACAGCAGAAAGGTTAATATACTATTGACAAGTGGATCACTTGTACTATTAAATGCTTAGTTGCAAAGAAGTTGGAGTTTACACATGTATGGCAAATAACCAAGAATTGGTCCAAATAGAAATTTTTTTTACCTTGATAATATAAATAGTGATTTGAAGATTTTTTTTTTCCTTTATGGGTTTAATAGTTTTGAATTGTTCTCTAACAGTTGTGTATGTGTTTGGAAGGACTCCCGCCCCCCCCCCCCCCCCCCCCCCCCCCCCCCCCTAGTTCTTAGCCAGCTGGTAGCACTGAAGATAGGGGGTTCGCATAGAACTGTTGAGGTATCTGCAGAATAGAGAGTTTGGTGTAATATAACATACCTATCGTCTGTAGGTTTGTTTTTATCTAGTTCAGAGGTTACCAGTTTTTTTGCTTGTGTAGAACCCCTTATTAACCTTCAAAATGTTTGTCCCCACCACTCTCTTTTCAGCACCAAGCCTGTCCCTGCTAACCTTTGATGGAGACAGAAAGGGCAAAGGAGAAGTTAATCTTTTTCTCTCTCTCTTCCCCCACCCCAACCATTTTTCACCAGTCTCTCCCTCCAGCCAATCCTTACCAGTCTCTGTCCCTCCAGCCAATCCTTACCAGTCTCTTCTCGTCTTCCACCAGTGATTGTCCAATAATGTGGGTCTGTGTGTGTCTCTGTCCACCAGCCTCTCTATGTTCCCTCCATCCCAGCAGACCCTCTCCCTTCAGTCAGTTTCCCTCTTTCTCTCCAGCTAGTCTGCACCATTATTATCAGTGGTGAAACAGTGGGTTTTCAAGCCTGTGAACTGTATTAATAATTTCATGAAGTGTATTTATGTTTTGCCAGCAGGTGGTGTTTATTTGTTCCTAGGCCCTGCAGTTTGATTCTGGTCCTGTTGAGCTGCTTCCAGCCTCCAGGGCTTCCTCTGATCACACTCCCACCACCTCCACTGCTGGCCCCACCCCCATGACCATTTCTGCTTCCAGTCTGTACAGTTACCTCTGTTCCATCTCCAAAGCTGCTACTGCTGCTTTCATCCCTCATGGCTGCTGTTGCTGTTATCACCTGTACGGCAGTTTCTGTATTCTGTTCACATAGATTATATCAGCATGAAAAGATTCTTCTCCCTTTCTGTGTCAAGACCCCCTGTAGTGATGTCATGGGCCCCAGAGGTCTGCGGACCATAGGCTGTGAACAACTGATCTAGTTGATACTTGTCTGAGGTCTTTGTTGGAGGGGGAATCTGATTGCTAACATTTTGGGGAGCTATTTGTGTTGTATTCTTTTATTTTCCAAATCTAGATACGCAATTCTGACCAATTTTATAGTGGAGGGAGTGGCCAGTTAAGATGATCTGTGAAAATCCATAAACATCCAAGAAAACTATATTTTAACTTTAGATTTGCAAGTTCTAGTTAAGATTTTGGCCTGAGCAAACCTTCCACACCTGGACTTCATTTCTGTTCAACTAGAACTTGCAGACCAACCACAGGTGTGGAAGGAACACCAGTATCCCACGGAGAAGCACACAACAGGAAACAGGAGTGGGAGACAGATCCAGGCACTTCAAACATAGACCAACGAACACCAAATATAGAGTTAAAACTTTTATTGATGACTAAATGATGACTCAATGCTGTTAACTGGTATTTGCTGGTAGTGTATGTCCTTGAGACTGTTGCTTTCTTAACCAACAGTCTTTTTCAAGACCTCTTTTAGCAATTCAGTCTTTGAAGACACTCATTTGTGACCGTTATTTTTACAACCGAAGACATTCATTTGTGACTATCATTTTTACAACATAGTACTCTTTAAGAGACTCCTGAGGCAGGCACGTTCCGAAACATTGTACCATGTTGAGTCATCATTTAGTGTAGTCAAAAGTTTTAACTTTGTATTTGGTGTCCCTTGGCCAATCCAACTAGAACTTGCACCACCTATGCTCACTGCCATTTGTGATGGGATGGGGTGGTCCAAGCCTGTGATATGTCTTCATTCATAGCAACAGAATCCTTTCAGAATCATTTCCCTTTTATAATCTAGCTAATACAGTGAGTGTCCATGACTGGGGGTCACACACTATGGACCATGTTTAGGCGTACCCTAGAACCAGCCAATAGATATCACTGTTCTACAGTGGGCTGGTATCCCAGTCCTTAGCAGCTGTAATAACTTCCTCCACTTTGCTAAAGTGAAAATCAAAAGTAGTCCATAAATTCTGTCCCTGGTCTTGAATATGGTGCAACTTTTTAAATTTTTTTTTTTAACTTGTTAATGGGAGAGCAGTCACTCTTTTCCCTCACATGATTTGAAGATTCTCAGACTCGTGTGAAATCAAGAATCTGCTGGAATCTCTGCAAATGAGCTTTCTCAAGCTATCATGAATGCAGCTGGTGAGGATGGCACCTCCATGTAGCAAACCAAAAAGAGAAAATGAGGGTGGCATTCTGATCTCTGGGGACAGGTAAGCTGGTCTTCCTCCTCACCTTTTCCTCAAAGGTAAAGTAGGTGGGTGTCTGCAAAAAGCTTTTGAAGGAGGCTGTTTAGCTGTTTCTATTTGATCGGTTAGATTAACCTTTTTTTTTTTCCCCCTGCCATGTTTCATTTCTAGGAACAATATGGAGGCTTTGATAAAGAGCACGAAAGAGCCAAACAGCAGTGCTCTAATATCCCTTGTTATTTCCAACAAGTCTGGGGTAGAGGGATTAAAGAAAGCTGAAAGGGCGGGGATTCCTACAAGGGTAAGTAACCAGTTAATTGTCTAACCAGCTTTACAGTTCTTTTCAGTTACAGAACGTGTCATGCTTCTCTATCTGAGAGGTCAAGGAGCAGACTTAGAAAACAGACACGACCCTCTCTTGTCTCCAAGAGCCATAAGCGGGCCTAGTTTTTAAATGTTTTACAGATAACCAGCCCCCATTACAAGAATCTGATTGTGTGCAAGTATTTTGTCAATAGCTTGGTTCAGATATTGCGAAATACAACCCTTACTTATGACTTCAAGAATCAACATTGCTTGTCCACCTACCTTATTTTATATGGCCTGCACTGTCGTTACAATTCTAGGCAGTTCCTAAAAAAGCATATATAATAAAATTCTTAACAAGTAGCACAAAAACCTCTAAACACAAATAAACTTAAAATAAAATTTACATACAACAGTTAAATATAATGAACCATGAATCCAACAGCACGTCACTAGACTAAGCACAGAGTGTTTTATGAGGTGAGCTACAGAGAGGGCTTGTGAAGATTGTGTGTTAACGTCTAGTGACACTATTAGTAGCCATAGTAAAATAATTTTTAATAGGATTTTGCATGTCAGTGGTACCTTCCATGCTTCAAAATTGTATCAAACTTACACAGCTGTCTGTGGTGGTGCCAGTTTTATAGCTTATTTCATAACACATGAAAGTGTCTGTTGGGTTTTTTTATCTGCCTGTCTATCCATAGCCCTCATTTCTGCTGTGACGTTCTTTGTTTAGGAAATGTTAGGAGGACCTTAATACACTAATTTGAAACAACTTGCTGATCCTCAAGGACTGTTTACACCTTTCTGATGTCAGTGCTAGCCACTCACCCTGTCCCAAACCCCACCCATACCCTTTACCAGGGGTGCTCTATATGGTCCTCAAGTTCTGCAACCCAGTCAGGTTATCAGGGGTTTCCCCAATGAATATGCCTGAGATCTATTTGCATGCACCGCCTCCACTGTATGCAAATAGATCTCTTGGATAATCATGATACAAAATTACACACAGTATATGCTTTACCCTTTTATTCTTTATGTACTTCGTAGTAATCAAAATTCCACATCACATATTAAATTGCCTGCATTCATCCCCATTCATTCACATTCATACTAATACCCGCATAGAGACTGCTGACTAATACACACAATCACTATCTACCAACCTTAAACCTATTAATACTGATAGACCCAAATCCTATTTTACAAGGGAATACTGGATCCACTGGTTAATTCACCCAAATAGTCTTTAACATGCAGCTCAGCAGTCCTTATGTTGTTCCTATTGGCACTGAAATCCGGTACTGGTTCCACTGATGAGTTCATCACCAACCATTTTTTTAACTTGCCGATTACAAATACCAGATGATATCATCCCAAACCAGATATCACTTCAAGGCTTTATGGTAGAATCACAGTAGCAAACTTTTAACAAGTCTCCACACAATCTATAATCAATCCTTTGTAAGTCACCCCAAAGTCTACTCGAGCTTCTTCAGGAGTTGGGTTCCTAAATGGATTAATACAATGATGAAGTTTATGGATGAAGCAAGCTTCCTTACATCTTACAATTCTACAATTTAATTCTACTTACAATTTATCGATGTACTCTCTTTCTGGATACAAGACGGGAAAGAACTCAACCGTCCACAAGCAATCATCCCCAGCATGCAAACGCCGGCGCATGCGTGTGAACTCCTGACCTACACCGCACATTTAAACCTCCCTTAATGGATAATCATTGGGGAAATCCTGAAATCCCAACGGGTTGCAGACCTCGAGGACTGACATTAAGCGCCCCTGCCCTCTACTATGTTGTATGAGCTAACATCTTGCTAATGGTGCAGTGCTAAGCTATCTCCTGCCAAGACCCAACCATGGTATTTTTATAGCACTATTGGATGACCACAGTTTTGTTAAAAACTTACTGTGGTGTATATAATATATATATATATATATAACACAGTTTGTTAAAACCTTGCTATACCACTCATTTCAATTCCTCAGGTACTGTTTGAGCTTAGAGGTGCTAAGGTCGCCGTGCTAGCACTTCCCACTCAGCACTGGGACCCATGCACACACTATGCACTGTACTTCAGAGTTAACACCCTGTTGGTTACACTATGCATATTTAGACTAAAGTCAGCTTTTTGAGCAAAGTGAATCAGGAGACCTTGTGGCGCCTTCTCTCCACTGGCTTTATTAGTGCATTCATGTTTTTTGTATCAGAGCTGGATAGCCCAGTTTGTGTTAAGGTGTCATTTGTTTAATTTCCATTTTCAAGTGTGTTCAGTTTTTACCTTATGTCTCTGGTTGTGATCTTGCAGGTAATTGACCATAAGCTCTATGCGAGCCGCACAGATTTCGACAGTGCAGTAGACAAAGTCCTTGAAGAATTCTCCATTGAGTTAGTTTGCCTTGCAGGATTTATGAGAATTTATCTGGCCTTTGTCAGAAAGTGGGATGGTAAGCAATTTATTAGTAATAGAGATGGAAACCATGTCTTAATTCCCAAACTATAAATATAAACAATGTGCCTCGCTTTTAACCACCATGAAATAAAAGGGCATTTCTTAACGAAGGCTTGTAGATGTTTTTTTTAGGGACTAGTCCAGTCAAGTGCTGGATGTGCTGATGAAGAGATAAGAAAGAATCGGCTTTATAGGTCAAATTCCTGCTTCTCTGCCCATCAGCTCATGGCAGGGTTACTTGGAGAGTGCTTATCAGTGACACACGATGGCAGAGTAAAGAGCAGGTTTAACGGGCTCTACAGTCAGCTTGGTCTGTTCTCCCCTACTGGAAGATGACTGCTGTGATAGCTTCAGCCGCTGGAAGAGGCAAAATTGAGCAACCTCTACTGAAAGCATGCAGGGGCCTTTGTTTGAGGGATGCACCCACTCCCCAGTGGGCAGAAGTGTGATCTTTAGAGTGAAGAGCAGAATTAAATCAAGTTCTGATTAAGCTAGAAATCTAGGAATCTGGAGCTGTCCTAAAATAATACTTTTTTTTTTTGTAGTATGACTTTTAAATCTCACACTGTTTAACTGAAAATAGTCTTTTGGGGAAGGAGCACGGGACCAGGTCCAGTTTTAGACATGGTGGGCCCCAGGGTAGAAATTAAGGAGGGGGCCCTTGATCCCCTCTCCGTCCCCCAATTTCCCCACTTGCAGTCCAGCCATCTCTTACCCTTCTCCCCACCGTGGTCCATTTCCCTCCCCCTCACTTTGTGGTCTTCTTTAAAAATGTATTTCCCTTCTCAGAGGGGCCCCGGTGCATCAGCCATCCTCGCAAGCTGCCTCCGGCTGCCCTAAAGCTTTCCCTCTTTGCCATGGTCTGCCCAGGCAGAAACAGAAAATTTCATCAGAGGGGGCGGATCACGGCAGAGAGGGAAAGCTTTGGAGCAGTCTGAGGTAGCGTGTGAGGATGACTGCTGTGCTGGGGCCCCTCTGAGAAGTGAAATAAATTTTGTAAAGAAGGGAGGAGGAGAAGGGGAAGATTCGCCTGGACTGCAAGGCCCCCTGGAGCTGTGGGGCTCATGGCAGCTACCCTGTTTGCCCTCCCCCCACAACGCCGGCCCTGCACGAGACATCTTATTTCAAAATAGCTGATTATAATAAAATGCATGACATTGCCACTAACCTGAATATTATTAATCCTAATTATGTGGTTTTGAATGTCTTTCCAGGGAAAATTCTCAACGTCCACCCATCTCTGTTGCCTTCTTTCAAAGGGGCACACGCTCATAAACTGGTGCTGCAGGCTGGCGTCCGAATCACTGGCTGCACAGTGCACTTTGTGGCTGTAAGTGGATCAGTTAGCCCTTTACTAAGAATATAGTTGCTCTCTAGCTAGAATACCTTCAGTAGCATTCCATTTTTGGAGTGGATTTGGATTTATAATCATTTGTATGGGACTTGAACTGTGAACACCCATCTAAAATTCCAAAAGACCTCAAGACTCACCTCTTCTGGAAAGCCTACCCAGCAGAACCGAACTAATTCATGAACAATGCATCACATCTATCGAACTAAGAAATGAACAATACCCCTTCCACATAATCCTATTACTTCAAACTGTATGAATTTTACTACTCCAGTTATAATTAAATGTACTTCTACCCTTATCCTATTCTGTATTGCTCACTAGAAGCTGTAGTCCCATCCCCGAAGACGTATCAGCCTCATTGGGATTACTTCTCTCTATATGCTACTATATATTCGTCCCAGAGTTGTATTCTCTTTTCCGGAACCTTATCAGCTTCCTCGCACCTACTGTTACTCTATTTTCCACTCTGTATATATTCCGGAACCTGTAAGCCACATTGAGCCTACTGCTATGCGGGAAAATGTGGGATACAAATGTAATAAATAAATGTACCCAGCACCATACACAAATACAGTCTGGTCAAGAAAAAGGACACACAACAAAACACAAAGAGCCTTTGAGCTAAATCAGCAAGTTCATGATTGGGAAGAACCAAAGGTGGGTTATAGTGGGACTAAGGAAAAAGGAGCAGTAATATTTATTTGCAATATTTGTTATACCAGCATTTGATAATAGCATCAAGTTGATAAACAATATGTAAAAGAAAAACAAATGAATAAACACACATTTAAAAACCACAATAAAACACATATTTACATCAATATGGACACAAGGCAAGGGTCGTGTATAATATTGAACCAATATATTGAACGGACAACATTGAACCAATTTACTTGAAAACATAAGGGAAGGTATCTTTAAATAAATCTTAGTCATTCTGTCTGTACAATTAAATGCTCAAATAACCAGGTTTTCAGACCCACCTTAAATTTTCTGTATGAAACCTCCTGCCCAAGTTCTGATGGTAACGTATTCCAAAGAGAAGGCATGACGCAACAAAAAGCAGTGTGCCGTGAATTATCAAAGCCAAATTATCTTATGTGGAGGAAGTGTTGGCATTAATACTATGAGACCCCATATAGCCTGATCAACCTTTCAAGCTATCTTACCACACTTCTCTGCAATTCTAAATAATCCACAAGGAATGAGGGAGTCTGAAAAGTAGGCTTAAAAGGTCCAGTAGAGGAGTGACCATTTTAACTGAACAAAGCTGCAAGATAGCCATCTAGTGTCCGGATGTGTACATATATCAGCTCAATGACGCTTCTAGTGGCCTATTAGTGCTGTTTTTAATTGCTTAACTTTGCTGGTGATGGCTTCTGTTCCTTGGCGTCAGATAAGTTTTCTATGTTTTTTGCACAAAGAAACTAAAATTTGACCAAAGTGTAGGAGGCTTTGGGAGCAAAAGGTTAATTAGACATCGTGGAGTCTTGTTTGCATTGGTATGTAACATCAGTTAAGGAAACAATCATTTTTCCTGGCAGAATAAGAGGGGAATAGCCCAGAAGCAATAGTCAACCTCTTTAGAGGCTAAAATACATAAGAATTGTCAAAACTGGGTCAGACAAAAGGTCCAAGTGGCCTAGCATCTTGTCCCCAATAGTTACCAATCCAGGTCACACATAAAAGTAGCAAGATTCAGTGCTATTTACTCAAGGATAAGCCATAGCTTCCCCAGGTCTACCTTAATAACAGTTATGGATTTTTGCCTCCAGGAATTTGTCCCAGTTATGCTTATTTTTACCACATCCTCTGGCAGTGAGTTCAGAGTTTTAACTATGTGTGAGTGAAAAAAATATTGTCCGAGGACAAGCAGGCTTATTTTATTCTCACAAGGTGGGTGATCCTGACCTGCGTTGCCCGGTCTGGACTTATAAAAAGTGTAGTAGAGCTTTGTGGAGGTGCGGGACACGCTCCACCGCGCATGTGCCTTCCCGCCCACTGCTCAATGCGGTCTCCTCGTTTTTTTTTTCTACAGCAGTGAGGAAGAGTGTGTGTTTTTTGTCTATTCAACCAGCCCACTAACCACTTGCTAGTTTTTCTTGAATCTTGATCTGCACCATCCTGATATATCACGCTGCAGCTTTTCAGTTGTAGTTTCTTATTTCTGAGACAAATTGCCAGCAGTAACAATCAAAGAGGATAATTCCATAAACATTTAGTAATTCCAGAGTCCATTTTTCTCCGAGGACAAGCAGGCCGGCTTGTTCTCACGATTAGGGTGACGTCCACGGCAGCCCCAGGATCGGAAGATCTTCCTAGCGACAGAAGTTTGCTAGCTTTCGCGTGATCCACGTGCAATCGCGCATGTGCTATCGTCTTCCCGGCGAACATGAGCGTGCTCGCCAGTCTCTCTTTTTCCGCGGTTCAGAAACGGACGTGTACCGCCGTTCTGTGCCCCAGAGAGGCCCCGCCGTGTTCTTCGCTGTGATTTGCACCTTTTCAGGCTGTTTTCTTCCACTCTCATGTGTTCTCCCAAAAAAAAAAGTTTCCGCTACTTCGTAGTTTTTTCCTCCGTAAGTTTCTTTCTTTTGCGTAAAGCGGCTTTTTTGACGCCCGTAAGGGTCTTTCCCCCCTTTTTGAGTGCCTCTTTTTTCGGCATCATCGCGTTTGACCTCGCTGGCGCGATTTTTTTCCGCCCATGTCATCAAAGCCTGCCAGCGGGCTTCAAGAAGTGCACGCTGTGCCACCGGACGATCTCGCTCACTGATAGTCACATTTTGTGTCTTCAGTGTCTCGGGGCTGGTATCGCCCGGGGACGACCTGTACTTTGTGCCTCCAACTCAAGAAGAGGACTCAGGCAGCGAGATTGGCTCAGTGGAAACATCTTGTTCTGGAGCCTCGTCCGGTCTTTTGACGCCGATAGTAACCTCGCTTTACCAGCATCTGCCAAATTAAGTGCAAAGAGACCTCTGTACCCGGTAATGATGGCAACATACCTGCAGTACCAGAGGGCTCCTGAATCCCAATCCCGGAACTGGCAGCCACAGCCAACAACGCTGGGCCACCCTCACTCTGCTCTGGCTGCTATGAGGTGGTTTCCCTCTTCCGGAAGCCGCCTGTTCTCCTCCCGGTGCCAGATGCTGTCCCTGAACCTCCGGAGTTGTTGTTCCTGCGGGTGCTGACTGCACTACCGCTCTTTCTTCCGGGTCAAAGCAGAGAAACTGAGAGGGGGTGTGAGAACCCGGACTGGGTACAATCTCCCCTCCAGGCAGTAACATAGTAGATGACGGCAGAAAAAGACCTGCATCGTCCATCTAGTCTGCCCAAGATAAACTCATATCTTGAATTTGTACCTGTCCTTTTCAGGGCACAGACCGTATAAGTCTGCCCAGCAGTATTTCCCGCCTCCCAACCACCAGTCCCGCCTCCCATCTCCGGCTCTGGTACAGACCGTATAAGTCTTGCCCATCCCCTATCCTAGCCTCCCAACCACCAACCCCTCTTCCCCCTACCTGCTCCGCTGCTCCACCAACGGCTACCGCAGCAGAGGACTGGCCCGGGGAAACCACGGGAAAAGAGGTTGGGCATAGCGCTGGATGGTCTGTTGAACTGACCCTGCTAAATTCTGCTGAGCCAGATAGGTTGGTACTGTACCCCGGTGTTTCGGAGCCATTAGGAAAACTAGAGAAAAAGGTAAAATTCTGCGGGTGCTCCTTGCATGCCTTAACACGCTGCCACCATCTTAACTCTGCCCCTACATTTTTTTTATAAGTCCTGGACTGGACGACACGGGTCAGCGTCACCCACTTGTGAGAATATAAAGCCTGCTGTCCTTGGAGAATGCTAGCTACAGATAAGTATATTCGCTTTTTCTGCGATTTTGTTTTAAGTCCTGCAGAGAAACTTCCTCCTCTTGTGTAGTGCCTCTGTTGCCACCTGACATACTTTCCTTTTTCCTGAGCTACTTAAGGGAAGAGGGATGGGATTTGATACACCGCCTTTTTGCGCTTACAATCAAAACGGTTTACATATTATATACAGGTACTCATTTTGTACCTGGGGCAATGGAGGGTTAAGTGACTTGCCCAGAGTCACAAGGAGCTACAGTGGGAATGAAACCCAGTTTCCCCCCTGTTCTCAGGCCACCGCACTAACCACTGGGCTACTTCTTAAGTGCCAGAACGTTTGGTAGAATAGATTTGCTGAGAGCTGATGCTTCTGTCCAACTCGTTTTTGCATTGATGGCACTTCTTAGCATCATCTCCTTAACAGCACTTAACCAGTTCTAGTCTTTTAATGTCAGCACATTATGCAGAGTTCCACACCTTTCCCAAAATGATTAAAGGAACTGAAAAGCGCCTGGTCATTGTAGCAGATCAGTAAAAAAAAGGTTTACTAAAGAATCAAGTAAAGATGACTAGGTATGCAGTGGCAAACCACCCCACTAATAGTCTGCCAAGAGACCGTCATGCAAGTGAAGTTTGCGACTTGGTCCTTGCATACAGGGGACTGCCTTTACCTTTAAAGAAGCAAGTATCCAACCAGGTTCAGGGATTTTATGTCCAAGATTATAGGGGCACCAGTGAGTGGAACTTGGGACCACTTCGTGCTAGACACACAGTCTGCATTTAAAAACAAGACTAAAAGTGCTAGGATGTGGTGTCGCAAGGTATGCTTGGTGGCCCGTAAGAGTGTGCTACAGCGGTGGATATCTCCAGAGCCACCGGAGTATTGGCAATGGCGGAACCAAATACATGAACTAGCTACCTGGGAAGCTAGGGAGGCAAAAGGGAATATAAAAAAAGAAAAAAACACTTCTTACTGATCTGGAATCCATATATACAGGGGTTAAGCCCACGAGGACGCAGCTTATTGTTAAATATGTTGTAGACCTGCATGGGGACCACTGGTTAAGTGATGATCTATCTCCACGGAGTAGGTTGACAAGAGGGGGAGAGTAGGGACCCACCTGGGTTATCAGAACACAAACCCAGGGGGGATATCGGGGATAGGGGCTCGAGGGGGGGAGGGGAGGAAGGGTGGATGACTTGCAATATTGATGGGAAGGGAGTTTGAATTTGATCCTGCAAGAAGCTTGGAAGATAATAAAAAGAGGTGGGTTGGGGATAAAAACTAAAAGATTGGTGCCGGTAAGCAATGACACATAATTGTGCAGCGTACTTTAATATAGGAATTTTTCTTGTGTATTCTCAGAATGGGGACCTTGTAATCTCAGTATGACACCAATAAAAATGTTGAAACATAAAAGAAGCAAATATCCTATTTATAGGGTATAATTCAAATATGGTTCAAAGAATGCGCAACAGACTGGCACAGTAATGCCATGTTTTGGACAGGGTGTTCCTTTGTATGGGAGTTGCTGACGTTATACTGCATCATAAGCACATAAGCACCGCCATACTGGGAAAAGACCAAGGGTCCATCAAGCCCAGCATCCTGTCTCTGACAGCGGCCAATCCAGGCTTCAAGAACCTGGCAAAACCACCCCCCAAAAAACAAAATTAATAATGTCAATGGACTTTTCCTTCAGGAATCTGTCCAAACCCCCCTTAAACTCCGTAAGGCCAGCCGCTGCCACCACATTCTCTGGCAACGAGTTCCAGAGTCCAACTACATGCTGCCTTCATATAAATAATGTAATTTCCTTTACTATTAACCAAACTGTTTAATATGTAGGGAATCCGTAGCGTCTCACCAATAAGAGTATTTACATATTGAATCTTTTTTTTTTAGTTCATTGTAAACTTTACTCTGTCTATGGAAGTACTTCTATAGATTAGGTTGTGCAGTTGTGTCGCATTGTGTCCCAGTGTGTTTAGCTGGTGTTGCTGCTGTTTTCATGTGCCTCTAGTACATACACACGTTGCTCAGAGCTGTGGGGTTTCTTCTTTCAGGAGGAGGTTGATGCTGGAGCCATCATTTTCCAGGAGGCTGTTCCAGTGGAGCTGGGGGACAGCGAGGAGACATTGTCTGAGAGAGTGAAAAAGGCTGAGCACCAGGCCTTCCCTGCTGCCTTACAGCTCGTGGCAAGTGGCGCTGTGAAACTAGGACCAGATGGCAAAATCTGCTGGAAAATGGACAAAAACAGTTCGTTTTCTGACTCCAGAATGAACACTTGTTGCTGAGCGTAAGAAGAATTAAAATTCCACAAGTAAAAAAAAAAAAATTTTGCTTCCTTTTTTGTAAAATCCCGAGGAATGTTTCAGCGGGGTTTCAAAGTGCCTTTCTTTTATAAAGCCAAACACTGTTAACGTTGTTTGCATTAATCTTCTGGGTTTTGTCTTTCCGTGTCAAATTAATTGCATTCCTGCATGTAAGATCCTGCTGAGCAAGTGCCCATGGGGGCCAGAATACAACAAAGTCCCCGGAATGGAGAGATTCTTAGACTGTGTCTTTTCTATTCTTTGTGGTTGACGGGGGATTAATTTTTGTGATTTGAAGTACGGTTGTGGGAGCCAGATGCAACAAAGATACAGAGACTCAACCTTTAAGGACTGTGGATTAAAGACTTGTATAGTGGGTGCAGAGCTTTCACCAAAGTCGAGGATCTTCTGTGAAGTGGCACTGATGGATCACATGACTTGTGACACAGCACTTGGTGGATGTTTCTCAAGCATTTCAAAATTTGCACCAGCCTTTGATTACCTCCATTAACTCTGTGAGAAGCTTGTTTTGGTTCACAATTTGATAAATATGTCGGGTACTTTTCCCCAGGGTATGCCTTTTAGTCCATTGCAGCTGCTCAAATGACACAATGTCATTTATTATGTAATTCTTTTTATTAAAAGATCAACCAATTTATACAATGTCATTATCTGTTACAAAAGTTATTCCCTTTTCCCCCCTTATCAATTCATCCCCACCCTCTACCCAATTAGTTTACAAATTTGTTAACAAATGAATTGATGGCAATAGAATTTTGACTTATACAGAATATTATTTGTATGACACTGGAGAAACAGGCAATAAGCATGAATTAGGTTACACAGAATTATTGAACTGTCGTACTGGAACAAACTGATTAGCTTGTTTTATAGGGATTTTTATTTATCATTTGTCATATGTGAAAGATAGCAATGGCATGCCAGTTTACCTCATAACTGACAATATTTGGAGTGAAGGAGTAGCCTAATGGTTAGTGCAGCGGTCTTTGATCCTGGGGAACTGAGTTAAATTTCCACAGCTGCTCCTTGTGACTCTGGGCAAGTCACTTAACCCTCCATTGCCCCAGGTACAAATAATTACCTGTATATACCATGTAAACTACTTTGACTGTAACCACAGAAAGGAAGTATCAAGTCCCATCCCCTTCCCCTTCTCTATCCTAATTAGTTAATAAAGCTTTATGGCTTAAACAAATACTTATTAATGTCAAATATATGTAGATAAGCAAGTATACTGGTTATTTTAGATTTCATCAGAAACTCTGGAGAAGACTTCTTTAACCTTGTTTTGTTGCAAGGACTATTCAAAAGGTATAGGAGTTGGACTATATCTCCTTTGGTCTTGTGGTAACTAGAGAGTGACACGGGGATAAAATTTGTCCCTGTCCCCGTGGGTTCTGTCTCCGTCCCCACAGGCCCCATCTCCATCCCCGTACCATCCTTGCAGGCCCTGTCTCCGTCCCTGCCCCATCCCCATGGGCTCTGTTCTCATATGCAGAAGCCTCGAACACTTATGATTTTATATTCAGATCTTTTTATTAAAGTATAAAAAGGAACAATATACTGTGCAACTGTTCATAAATTACAAATAGAAAACAATAATAATAAGCAGCTATAATCTACCCTTCCAACCCCAACAATAGCTGACTTCTTCTACCCTAAGGAATCCTAATTCACCCTATTAAAATGTCCAGGGGTACAAAATACAACCCGTTTTGCATGCCTTAGAGGGGAGAAATAAGCCCTATGAAGCACTGTTATGATTTTTTAAATCTGTGGATGAATAAGAAGTGACCTGGATTGGCCACGGTTGGAAACAGGATGCTGGGCTTGATGGACCTTTGGTCTGTCCCAGTATGGCAATACTTTTGTACTTAACAATCTCAGGATTCTACTACTACTACTACTACTACTACTACTACTACTATTTAGCATTTCTATAGCGCTACAAGGCATACGCAGCGCTGCACAAACATAGAAGAAAGACAGTCCCTGCTCAAAGAGCTTACGATCTAATAGACAAAAAATAAATAAAGTAAGCAAATCAAATCAATTAATGTGAACGGGAAGGAAGAGAGGAGGGTAGGTGGAGGCGAGTGGTTACGAGTCAAAAGCAATGTTAAAGAGGTGGGCTTTCAGTCTAGATTTAAAGGTGGCCAAGGATGGGGCAAGACGTAGGGGCTCAGGAAGTTTATTCCAGGCGTAGGGTGCAGCGAGACAGAAGGCGCGAAGTCTGGAGTTGGCAGTAGTGGAGAACGGAACAGATAAGAAGGATTTATCCATGGAGCGGAATGCACGGGAAGGGGTGTAGGGAAGGACGAGTGTGGAGAGATACTGGGGAGCAGCAGAGTGAATACATTTATAGGTTAGTAGAAGAAGTTTGAACAGGATGCGAAAACGGATAGGGAGCCAGTGAAGGGTCTTGAGGAGAGGGGTAGTATGAGTAAAGCGACCCTGGCGGAAGATGAGACGGGCAGCAGAGTTTTGAACCGAGGGGAGAGGGGACTAAGTGGGAGGCCAGCAAGAAGCAGATTGCAGTAGTCTAAACGAGAGGTGACAAGGGTGTGGATGAGGGTTTTGGTAGAGTGCTCGGAAAGAAAGGGGCGGATTTTACGGATGTTGTAAAGAAAGAAACGACAGGTCTTGGCAGTCTGCTGGATATGAGCAGAGAAGGAGAGAGAAGAGTCAAAGATGACCCCAAGGTTTCGAGCTGAGGAGACAGGGAGAATGAGAGAGCCATCAACAGAAATAGAAAATGGGGGGAGCGGGGAGGTGGGTTTGGGGGGGAAAATGAGAAGCTCGGTTTTGGTCATATTTAATTTCAGGTGGCGTTGAGACATCCAGGCAGCAATGTCAGACAAGCACGCTGAAACTTTGGTTTGGATGCAAGGTGAGATATCAGGGGTAGAAAGGTAGATTTGGGAGTCATCAGCATAGAGATGGTAGGAAAAGCCATGGGATGAGATTAATGAACCAAGGGAAGAAGTGTAGATAGAAAAGAGGAGGGGACCAAGAACAGAACCCTGAGGTACGCCGACAGGCAGAGGGATAGAAGTAGAAGAGGATCCACCAGAGTGAACACTAAAGGTGCGGAGGGAGAGGTAGGAAGAGAACCAGGAAAGGACAGAGCCCTGGAATCCAAGTGAGGACAGGGTATCGAGAAGTATGCTGTGATCGACAGTGTCAAAAGCAGCGGAAAGATCAAGAAGAATGAGGATGGAATATTGACCTCTGGATTTAGCCAGTAATAGGTCATTGGAGACTTTAGTAAGCGCAGTTTCGGTTGAGTGGAGAGGGCGAAAACCAGATTGTAATGGGTCAAGAATATCATGTGAGGAGAGAAAATCAAGGCAGCGGCGGTGAACAGCACGCTCAAGTAATTTGGAGAGAGAAGGAAGGAGGGAGATGGGTCGGTAATTAGAGGGACAAGTAGGGTCAAGTGAAGGCTTCTTAAGGAGAGGTGTGACCACAGCATGTTTAAAGGCAGCAGGGACAGTTGCAGTGGAAAGTGAGAGGTTGAGAATGTGACAGATAAAAGGAATAAGAGTAGGAGAGATGGCATTAAGAAGGTGGGTGGGAATGGGATCAGAGGAACAGGTGGTACATTTTGAGGAAGAAAGGAGAAGTGTAGTTTCCTCAATAGTAACTTCAGGAAAGGAGGAAAGGGAATGAGGGGAAGGAGAGAGAGGGGAACGGACTAGTGGAGGGAGAGGTGGTGAGGTAGAGAAAGCAAGGTTTATCTTTTGAACCTTGTTGTGAAAGAATTCAGCAAGGGTCTGAGGAGATAATGAAGGGGGAGTTGGGGGAGGGGGCACCTTGAGGAGAGAGTTCAATGTGGTGAAGAGAAGTCGAGGATTAGAGCCAAGAGAGTTGGTCAGTTGGATATAATAATCCTGTTTGGCATGTAAAAGAGCAGATTGGAAGGAGGTCAGCATGAACTTAAAGTGTAAGAAATCAGCAAGGGCCTGAGATTTCCGCCAGAGGCGTTCGGCGGAGCGGGTACAGGAACGTAGGTAGCGGATATTAGAAGTCAGCCAAGGTTAGGGTTTTGTACGCCTTACAGGGTGGGTCATCAAAGGTGCAAGAGTTTCTAAGGCAGAGGATAGAGTATTGTTGTAAGAAGAAACAGCCTCGTTGACAGACGTGGATGGTGCCACAGTAGAGAGGAGGTTTGAAACATGGGAGGATAGAGATGAAGGGTCAATATCGTGAAGATTCCTAGATAAATTAGACAGGATAGGACGGGACTGGGAGGGGGGAGATTTAAGTGTGAAAGTTATAAGATGGTGATCAGAGGAGGGATGATCAGAGGCAAGGAAACTAGAAGGTGAACAGTTGGAGGAGAAGATGAGATCAAGACAGTGACCATTTTGATGAGTGGGGGAGGTGGAGCATAGTTGGAGATTAAAGGACGACGTTAAAGCGAGTAACTTGGAAATATAAGAGTTGGAAGGATCATTAGCAGGAATATTAAAGTCACCAAGGATGAGAGAGGGGGGAGGAAGGATCATGGAAGAAGGCAAGCCAGGCGTCAAAGTCACTGAGAAAGGATGAAAGGGACTTACCAGGGGGACGATAAATGAGCGCTATTCGAAGAGGCAGAGGAGAGAAAAGGCGGATAGAGTGGACTTCAAAGGAGGAAAAACAGTGAGATTGAGGTGGAAGAAGGGGTTGAAATCTGGAGGAGGGAGAGAGAAGTAGTCCAACACCGCCCCCACGGCCAGCAGGGCGAGGAGTCTAGCTCTCTTGTCTTTCACAGTCCCTCCTGCAAAAGAAGATGTCCTCTTAGAAGATGTGCTAGTAGCAGGATGTACAGGATCTCCCATGCAAATTTTGCTAGCTGTGGCCAGCATGATTGTCACCTGCACCAATCAAACATAAATAACAGTCCAGTTCATTAGCAGGCTTCAAAGTAGAAAGCGACACGGGGATGAAGTTTGTCCCTGTCCTCATGGGCTCTGTCCCTGTCTCCGTGTCATTCTCTAGTGGTAACATCACTGCAGGATCCAGCTGTTATGTGAATGTGCTTAGCCAGTGCTTTGGTTACAAGGAAGTACTATATCTATATTAATAATTCTCACCTCAGCTCACAGTGTGGCAGGGGAAACACTCAAGCCCTGTACTGTTGTAGCCTGTCAGCCACCACTCACTCTCACTCATACACCTGCCCTCAGCCACACCCCCAGACACGCCCCTTCCGGACATAATTCGCTACCTGAACGTTCTATTCAGGCCCCAAGCTCCAAGCTCCAAGCTCCAGCCACTTCTGCCAAGGGTTCGTTAGTTCATGGTGGTGAAGCCTCTCCACTCACCATGTCTGTCTGTCACGCCCTCATGTCGAACGTCATGACGTCGCGAGCGGAGCTATTTCGATGAACGACAAGGAAAGGGGGGAGTTCCAATTTACACAAACGAGGCGACGAACGACACGAAAGCAACGGCAGCAAGCACTGCCAGATGTCAGTGACTGAGTGAGTATGTGTCCTGTATAGTTCAGTTGGGGGGGGGGGATTCTGCTTTGAAAAAGAGGGAAGGATGCGCTGCCAGATGACGGGTGTGATTAAAGACTGCCGTCACCGCCCCCTCCGGCGCCAACCCACCTACCGTCGCGTAAGTTGCTGGCGGGGGGGCCCAAAATCCTGCCAGCAGAAGTCCTCTGTTGTCTGCTGACTCCAGCAGGATCTTCGGCATTCCTAGCCTGTGCAGGCCGGGCTTCTGTGCATCTGACGTCCTGCACGTGCAGGACGTCAGACGCACAGAAGCCCGGCCTGCAGAGGCCTGCACAGGCTACCAATGCCGAAGATCATGCCGGAGTCAGAAGACAGGACTTGTGCTGGCGGGGTTTCGGGTCCCCTGCCAGCAAAGGTACGCGACGGTGGGTGGCTTGGGGGGGGGGGGCGGGCCGCGGCAACACGACCGTTCCCAACCGCCACAAAACGCGACCTCACGCCAGAGGAGGAGCACCTTCACGACCTGCTTGGGGTTGGAAAGGGGGAGCAGTTCCTCTGCAATCCCCTTGCTAGCGCCCGTTTCATTTCAGCCTGAAACGGGCATCTTTTACTAGTGTGTGTATAATATATACATATATATATATATTTATCTGTATTTAAGAGACATGAAAGCTGCTTATAGTCAGTACTTTCAGCGTGAGTTATTAACCATGCCATTTGAACCACAGAGCCAAATGTGTTAATGAAACAGTGGGTCTGGGTGATTGTGTTTTGTCCCATGCAGAACATAGGATATGAGAAATCTAAAGGTCTAGAATCAAAGAGTGGTATAGAGTGTCGAGCTGCACCAAATAGAGCAGGGGTATGACCTGTGATCCCTGAGGGTTTTATTACTGTATAACTCTACCATGTCCTGGTAAGGAACATTGAGGTGAAAAGTTTAGTTAATGTAATATGATTACTGTAATAATTGCTGTTTATAGACCATGTTTCCTGTTTCAACTGAAGACCATTTGCATTTTTCAGTTATGAGTTACCTTTGCCACAGAGCATACAAAAGTGACTTGCTCTAGATCACAAGGAACATTAATGGCAGAAGTAAGATTTAAATCCTGATAATCAGCCCATTGCTCTAACCACTAGTCCACTCCTTAACTTAGGAAAATAGGCCTTATTTCTTAGGCCAAGACTAGGATAGCTAGAAATACTTACCTTGGATAAAAGGAAGGATATTTCTGGCCAGTCAGTGTGTAAAATAGACACACCTGTTCTGGTAAGGCTGCAATGAATGTGTATGAGATGATACATTCAAATTTATTTTATGCATATTCACCGTAGATCTTAAAGAAAAACCCCAAACAAACCTTGTAGGGGTCACCAAAACACGTCTCCCCCCCCCCCCCTCAGTTTATATGAACTGTTATGGGAGCATTTTATTTCCAACAAAAACATGGTTATAGTGATATGATGCAAAATCCACAAAAACTTTTATTTCAGTGATATTTATTGGATTTATGTAATTACCATAGCTGGGTTTATTTACATTCTCATCTTTGAGTAATTCTAATGTTGAGCCAAAGATCAAGCCTCCTCTCACACTGATAACATTTGGATCGTGGACATACACAGAGAGATTACTGAGGAATGAGAGAGATTCCAAGAAAATGTAAGCACAGATTTCACAAAGTGCATATCTCTATATATAAAAGGCAACACCAACGTTCTATGAAGCCTCCAGCCGGAAGTGTGAAGGGGGAGAGATATCCGGTTTCCCCATGATTGTCTGCCCCGCCCTCGCTCTCTCTCTAACACAAACAGTGAAGGAAAACAGCAAAGCAGGAAATCAAATCGCTCTCTCTGTAACAATGAAGGACTCAGAGGGGAGAGGGCAGGAACACAAACACTCCCACATGCACACAGAAGAAAACCTTGCTAGCCCCCGTTTCATTTGCATCAGAAACGGGGCTTTTTTTACTAGTTTTACAGATTTATCTGTTAGGGCTGCACTTCGATTAAAATTTGTAATCACGATTAATCCTGCGGTTAAAGCTATGTTTATTCCCCCCACCCCCCTCCACTGCAGCTCCTTGTGACTCTGGGTAAGGCATCTAACACTCCATGGCCCAGAGTCACAAGGAGCTGCAGTGGGGGGAAAAAATAACATACCTTTAATGGCACGATTAATCATGATTAAAACTTTAATTGAAATGCAGCCCTAATTTCAAGTCTTTAGAGAGAGTCAGACAAAGCAGGTTCAAAACTGAACCTACAATACCATTTTCACAGTATTAACTTATTCTCATTACCTTCAAAAATACATGACAACATGCTAGATTATATCCAGGCTTTGTTCTGTGATGATGTAGCTGCAATATCAGCTGCGGTCTTTCCAGATGATTTTGTTGTTCTTTCCCAGATACACGGTTCTGCTGGCCACTAGGTGCAGAGCCCTGGGGAGAGCTCTCTGTTCTGCTTCCTTTACTCTGTCTGCCAGTGTCTCCACTGTGTCACTTGCTTCCACCGAGACTGCTTCTTGGACAAGTATGGCTGCACTACTGTCTTCATCCTGTATGAAGAAGTTTTAAAAAGCCAGTTAGATTTTGTTAAATTTCAGGGTAAGAAAGGTGGCATAGTAACATAGTAGATGACGGCAGAAAAAGACCTGCATGGTCCATCCAGTCTGCCCAACAAGATAAACTCATATGTGTATACCTTACCTTGATTTGTACCTGCCTTTTTCAGGGCACAGACCGTACAAGTCTGCCCAGCAGTATTTCCCGCCTCCCAACCACCAGTCCCGCCTCCCATCACTGGCTCTAGCACAGACCGTATAAGTCTGCCCTCCACTATCCTCGCCTCCCAACCACCAACCTCTCTTCCCCCACCTGCTCCGCCACCCAATTTTGGCTAAGCTTCTGAGGATCCATTCCTACTGCACAGGATTCCTTTATGCATATCCCACGCATGTTTGAATTCCGTTACCGTTTTCATCTCCACCACCTCCCGCGGGAGGGCATTCCAAGCATCCACCACACTCTCCGTGAAAAAATACTTCCTGACATCTTTTTTGAGTAGATGACATAGTAGATGACTGCAGATAATCTGTACAGTCCATCCAGTTTGCCCGACAAGATAAACTCATAGCAAAAGGTGTGATGTAATACTACATATGCATATTTCATCTTGATTTGTCCTTGCCATTTTTAGGGCACAGACCATAGACGTTTGCCCGGTATTCTCCAACTACTGAAGTTGTCATCGAAACCCACTCCAGCCTATCCAAATTTCTTCAGCCATGATCAGCGCACAGACCATAGAAGTTTGCCTTGTTCGCCAACTACTGAAGTTGAGTCTGTCCAGCCACATTCAGGGCACAGACCGTAGAAGATTGCCCAGCACTGGCTTTGCTTCTCAATTACTGGTGCCATCTAATCATTGCTACGCTTCTCAATTACTGGTGTTTCCCTCTAATCGCCTCTAAGCTTGTTTGGTTACATGTCTTCCATATAGAATTTCTTTGTGTTTATCCCACACATTTTTGAATTGTGTTTTCATTTCCATCATCTCCACCACATCCTGTGGGAGGGCATTCCAGGCATCTACAACCCTCTCTGTGAAAAAGCACTTCCTGATTCCTGAGTCAGTCCCTCTGCAATCTAAATTCATGTCCTATTTCTACCACCTTTCCATCCTTTTGAAAAGTTTGTACATTAATACCTTTCAAATATTTTAATGTCTGTATCATATCACCCCGTCTCTCCTCCAAGGTGTTTGTCTTCAGTTCATCAAGTCTTTCCTCATACGTCTTGTGGCACAAACCCCATACCATTTCCGTCACTTTTCTCTGAACTGCTTCAAGTCTTTTTACGTCCTCGGCAAAATGCAGCCTCCAAAACTGAACACAATACTTCATGTGGGGGCCTCACCAACAACTTGTACAGGGGCATCAACACCTCCTTTCTTCTGCTGGCTATATCCCTCTTTATGCAGCCTAGCATCCATCTGGCAGTGGCCACTGCCTTGTTGCATTGTTTCATCACCTTGAGATCCTCACACGAACCTCAAGGTCCCTCTCCTGAGCTCTGCTGATCAATCTCCTATCTTGTTCATCTCCTTTGGATTTCTGCACTTCTTCTTTGCATTAAATTTTAACTGCCAGACCTTTGACAATTCTAGATTTTGTAGATCTCTTCTCATGGTTTCTACTCCCTCCCAGGGTACCCACTCTATTGGCTATCTTCATGTCATCTGAAAAAAGGCAAACCTTTCCTTCTAACCCTTCAGCAATGTCTCTCACAAATAACAGAATCAGCCCCAGTAACGACCCCTGAGGCACTCAACTACTCACCTTCCTTTCCTCTGAGCAGATTCCATTCACCCAGCACCCGCTGTCACCTGTCAACCAACTTTAGCTTATTCCAGAGTCTTCTGTGAGAAACTGTATGAAAGGTTTTGCTGAAATCCATAAAGATTTTATTTACATCTAGTGCATGTTTTTTTTATTCAGTTCTTTGGTCACCCAAAGAAATCAATCAGATTCATTTGGCAGGATTTTCCTTTGGTAAAGCCACGTTGCCTCAGATCCTATGACCTGTTGGATTCTAGAAAGTAAACTGTCTTTTCCTTCAGCAGTAACTCCATTATTTTTCCTACCACTGACATGAGGCTTACCGGCCTGTAGTTTCCCACTTCTTCCCTGTCCCTGCTTTTGTGAAGAGGGACCACATCTGCTTGTCTCCAATCCCATGAAACCTCTCCCTTCTCTAAAGATCTATAAATAAATCCTTAAGAGGTCCCACCAGGATTTCTCTGAGCTCCCTCAGTATCCTGGGATGTATCCCATCTGGCCCCATAGCTTTGTCCACTTTCAGATTTTTAAGTTGTTTATAAACGCTTTCTTCTGTAAAGGGTGCAATATCCACTCCATTCCCAGATATATCCTCGGCAGCTGACCACAGTTATTCTCCAGGATTTTCTTCTGTGAACACCAAACAGAAGTATTTGTTTAGCACATTTGCTTTATCCTCCAACACTCTTTTCAGCTTCTTTCAGTCTTACAAGTCCATTCCTTGCACACTCCCATTGCACATTGGGGACCCCTCACCTATTCTACTACTACTACTATTTAGCATTTCTATAGCGCTACAAGGCGTACGCAGCGCTGCACAAACATAGAAGAAAGACAGTCCCTGCTCAAAGAGCTTACAATCTCCTCAATCCCTCCTTCCCTGACCTTCTGGTTAACTGAAATGGCTAATAAGCTGTTGGACAAGGACATCTTACCTGTAGTGATGGGCCAAATAGCTCTGACCCCTACCCCAAAGGCAACTGGCTTAGACCCAACAATGGCTGCCAGTTACTGCCCCGTGGCAAGAATACCAATCGTCACCAAACTAATAGAATCTTATGTCGGCAAACAATTCTCAAAATATCTAGATGACCATTCCTGTCTCCTCTAGGATATCCAGCATTCAAAACTGGGCCATCGAAAATAGACAAATAACACAAACAAAACCAAACTGCTATGGTTTCACACTCAAACTGACCTCGTTCCAAACACATTAGCCATATCCATTAGTTTATCTCTACTGGTAGAGAAAAAATGAGAGACACCAAGAGTGATCCTGGATTCCTCACTATCCTTCGAACCACAAATCAATCATCTTTGGCAAAAAATATTTTACAAGACTATCAGAGCCTATTTCAAATAATCCTCCTTTGCCTTACTTGTTCAAATTTCTCTCACACAGACTATTGTAATGCTATATATCTAGGCATAGTCAACAAAATTGATGTCCAAGCTCCAGCTTATACAGAACACTTCAGCCCGCCTGATCGTCAGATTGTGAAAATTCAACAGTCGCATCCTACTTGAAACTACTACACTGGCTTCCTATTCAGAAAAGAATCCTCTTCAAAACGACCTTCCTATTCTTCCAAGTCATATATGGATCAACTTCAGAAATGCTAATTAACATATTTATTTATTTATTTATTGCATTTGTACCCCACATTTTCCCACCTATTTGCAGGCTCAATGTGGCTTACATAGTACCGGCAGGCGTTTGCCCAGTCGGTTAATAGCAGATACAAGGTTGTATATTGATCGTATGAGTTATAAGTGGAGGGTCGCAAGGGATGAAGATTGCATGTTGTCCATTCTGATTATAGTCATGTTGTGTTGCTTGGGTGAAGAGGTTTACGTGGGGTCATTGTGGTAGGCCGTTTTGAAGAGGTTGGTTTTTAGTGATTTCCTGAAGTGCAGATGGTCATGTATTGTTTTCAGAGCTTTTGGGAGGCCATTCCATAGTTTTGCGCTTATGTAGGAGAAGCCGGATGCGTAAGTTGTTTTGTATTTCAGTCCTTTACAATTTGGGTAGTGTAGGGTTAGGTAGAATCTTGACGATTTGACTATGTTTTTTATTGGCATGTCTATAAGGTCTATCATGTATCCTGGGACTATGCTGTATATGATTTTGTGGACTAAGGTGCAGATTTTGAAGGTGATCTGTTCTTTGATTGGGAACCAGTATAATTTTTCTCAAAGAGGTTTGGCACTTTTGAAGTGTGTTCTGTTGAATATGCCACACAAACAAAACTGCACATTCATTTTGTAGGTCTTGATTTGAAGGGAGAAGCAGAATGACTTACTCCTCTTTCTTTAGTGCAAAAAAAGGCTACTCACCAGCAGAAAATGTACAGTACAGCCAGTGAGGCGAACGCCAGCCTGCAGGACCTGCTGGTGTGTGTTCTTTCCTCTGAATGATGGAAGGAGGGATGGATGAACATTCAATATTTTACCTAGGAAGAGGAATACCAAAATGTCAGTTGCATATCTAAAATACCATGAGGAATGCACAGAACAGGAAAAGATTTTTGGTGGGCATGCCCACCGTTTCTGGAAGAAAGTTCTTTGAAACTCAGGAATGAGAGGAAATGTAAAGGTTTTTCCTGGTCCATTTTTATGAGTAGCAGGCTCCCAAAATGTGCTTTCCTTTGCAGTTGCAGAGAGAATGTTCTGGGCCCCTGCTCCATAAATGTTCCAATCAAATCTGAATGGGGGTAGCTTAAGTTTTTGGAGGGAAATATAAAACTATGAGTTGAGGAGTCTTGTCCCTTCTTTCCTTGAGGAGCATATAAACTACAGTTAACTGGGTTACCTTACTCTGGTGGCCCATAGGAGCCTTGGTTCCCTGCTCTATAGGGGCTGGAGAGAAGAAACCAGCATAGGGGTTGCTAATCTGGTCCCAGCTGTCCCTTGGTACAAACTGAGAGGACGGAGCCCTGTTCCCCAAACAAGTGAACAAATCAGGGGTTGCCAGTTTGATCTACAGCTGTTCCCTGCCACAGAGGCACTGGCGTAGCCACAGGTGGGCTTGGGAGGGCCAGGGCCCACCCATTTATGGCTCAGGCCCACCCAACAATAGCACATGTTTAGTGGTAACTGGTGGGAATCCCAAGATTCGCCAGCTGAAAAACGCTACTCTCCACGACACCGGCACCTGCGCATGATCAGTTTTCAGTGCATGCCTGCTTCCAAGGTAGAAAGAAGCATTTTCCCACAAGCTGAGATAATTTGTTTTTTTTTTGGGGGGGGGGGGGTGGAGAATACTTGGTGCCACCCAATTCTTGCCTAGGCCCACCCAAATCTGTTGCCTGGCTACGCCCCTGTACAGAGGGCCCTAAAGGAGGAGGGATTGGTCATCAGGGAGACCTGATCCTGATGCTCTAGAAGGAGAGAGAAACGAAGTGAAACTGCTGCTCCAGGATATAGTGGGGAAAGGGCCTGTTATATCAACCTTCCTGTCCTAAAGGGAGAATAAGCACTCAGGAACATAAATGAAGAGGAGAAATAAGTGAGTGGAGCACAGTTTACCGCTGAGAGAAAGAGGAAAAGAATTCTGGGTTTAACCACTGCCTGATAACTACCGAACAACACTGAGGCAAATAAAGGCACCTGGCTGGTGGTTGGGAGGCGGGGATAGTGCTGGGCAGACTTATATGGTCTGTGCCAGAGCTGGTGGTGGGAGGCAGGGCTGGTGGTTGGGAGGCGGGGATAGTGCTGGGCAGACTTATACAGTCTGTGCCAGAGCCGGTGGTTGGGAGGTGGGGCTGGTGGTTGGGAGGCGGGGATAGTGCTGGGCAGACTTATACGGTCTGTGCCCTGAAGAGCACAGGTACAAATCAAAGTAGGGTATACACAAAAAGTAGCACATATGAGTTATCTTGTTGGGCAGACTGGATGGACCGTGCAGGTCTTTTTCTGCCGTCATCTACTATGTTACTATGTTATTCTCTTTTGCTAGAAGGTTTTCTGCATTGGGGAGTAAGACTAGCATGAGACAATCTTCAGTAAACCACTGAGTTAAAGCATGTTGCAGTTTACTGCATCAGTCCCTTGGATTTAAGCTCTATGGGGACAGGAAAATACCTAATGTACCTGAATGTAATTTGAGTTGAGCTAGATCTGAAAAGGTGTGGGCTAAATCAAAAATTCCTTTCTCTAATTTAGTCCTGTTCTTTGGTCTATTATGTGTTTGGAGCTGTAGGGGTGTTGTAGGCTGTCGTTTCTGTGCATGCAACAGAACAAAACTAGGAGTGAATCAGCTTCTCTAGGCTGGCTTAGGTGAGGTGATAAAGGTCAGCCATTCATGACTACATTCCAACAATATTTCAGGGGTTGCTGGTTACACTAGTGCTGGGCAGACTTATACGGTCTGTGCCCTGAAAAAGATAGCTACAAATCAAGGTAAGGTATACACAAAAAGTAGCACATATGAGTTATCTTGATGGACTGTGCAGGTCTTTTTCTGCCGTCATCTACTATGTTACTATGTTAAAATGAAATAAGGATGTTACAACTATCTAGTCTGCAAAGAAGTGTGAAAGATGCTTGAGTCTAAAGTGAAGTCTTCTATCCAAAGGAGACCAAGTTAAGGGACAATTGAAACTTTTTAAAATGTATTTTCTAAGCATTTCACATTGTTTTTATGGACTATTTATTTGCCTCATTGTTTTCTTATCCTTTCTTTTGTATATACTGGACAGCCCATTAAAAAGGGTTTGGTCTCCAATTACCTTTTTGCCTTTGAATTTACTGTGCCTGATTTTTATTGACTACCATTTTTAAGCTTGCTCTCAGGGAACTCTTTAACAGTCTATGAACCATGAGCGAGATCGACCTCTGAGGTCTTCTTCAGCCTCATTACTCTGAGAGGTCCACTACATGTGCTGAAAATGGACCAGAGATATTTTGCTGTTACACGTATGACAAAGATAAGAAGTAAATACAGTGAACCCACACAATAAAAAAATTGGTTTAAGTCAGTGAGTTTTTGACTGATTGAAAGTATATGTACTTTCTTAACATGCTGCCAGTTGTATTATACCTGTTATTTAAATGTTCTTCCATGCTGTCTATTATGGTATCCTTTGTATTGAACTAACATATTTCTGTTATGATTGTTCTACAGTGCTGTTCAATGTATATAACTAGGTTTCAATTTGTTATTTCCAAGTTTGCCTCCGATTGTGTTTATGCTTATGTTTGGTTATGGTGTCAACAATATTGTAAGTTTTAATGTTAAATTGTACCTGCTGTACACTGCCTTTGATGAATCTTGTCAATAAAGGCAGTTAATAAATCCCAATAAATAGATAAAATATGTCTGCATAATGCTTGATGCAGAGCCTAGCAAAGGACCACAGACCTCTCGGGTAAGATGGAGGGAGGGGACAAGAAGTGCCAGTACCTCAATGTGCCCCCCCCTACCAAAGCACAGTTTTTTCAGAGTGCTAGGTCCTGGCTAGAGTTGCTCCTTAGTTGCTGTCCTGTGTCCCAGTGTATAATGCCCTTCCTAAAGATGATCACGCATTTTACAGCAGGAAGAAATAACAGACTGACCTTGTGACTCCACAGATACTACAGCAGTTTCAGGGAGATCACTGAGCTGTTTAAAGCACAGGGTTAAAGCCTATGTATTGCATAGTAACAGAAGCTATGGCGGAGTTTCATTATTCACAGACTCTTACCTTTCCATTTTTGGATGAAGGAACTTGACAGAATCCTTTTAAAACTTACAAGACAGATGAAGTCAATTGAAAAGTCCTGAAGGATGGTATGAATTGTGTTCTCAAATTCTGAGCAACTTCCATACAGCTTATGATTAATCACCTAAAATAATAAAGAAATCATGGTAACCTGAATACAGCAGGGACAGTCTAAACGAGCAAAAACAAAGGGAAATCTCTGAGCCACTTATTCCTCTCCCTAAAAAAGGGCAAAGAGAGCAGACTATAGTTCATTTCACAGCCAAAGCTTAAAGTCCTTGTGGTCTAGTGGTTGCCACTGGCCATTGATACTGGCGTTTGATGATCTATATAATTAGTGTGATACAGCAGTGCTTCTCAACTCTGTCTTGGAAGTGCAGCAAGTCAGTTGGGTTTGCAGGGTTCCCACACAGTGGCGTTCCTGGGGGGGGGGGCAGTGGGTGCGGTCCGCCCCGGGTGCACGCCCCTGGGGGGGTGCCATGCGCCTGTTGGCGCCGCTCGTTCCGTGCTCCCTCTGCTCCGGAACAGGTTACTTCCTGTTCTGGGGCAGAGGGAGCATGGAACGAGCAAAGCCGACAGGCGTGCGGCACCACCCCCCCCCAGCAGGTAAAAATGCACCCGGGGGGGGGTCGTTTCGCCGGGGGGGGGGGGGCGCATCAGTGATCCGCCCCCGGGTGTCAGCCACCCTAGGAATGCCACTGTTCCCACAATATGTATGCAAGAGACATATCTGCATATTCATTGGGGTTAATGTTTCAACTCAAATTTGTGTCTAAAGTGTAAAATTGACCTTGGTAAGGGTCATGCATTTGCTATACAGCCTTTTTGTGGTACAAACAAAACTGTGTACATTTATATTTTATTTATTTATTGCATTTGTAGCCCACATTTTCCCACCTATTTGCAGGCTCAATGTGGCTTACAGAGATTTGGTAAGACATAGTCATTCCAGGATATCAGATACAATGGCAATGTCCAAAGATTAAGTAGGAAGCTAGAAGGAAGGTGTTAGGTAGGTTAGTATAGAAGGTGGGCTTGTATAACTGGGTGGTTGGTGAGGTAATTTTGTAAGGCTAAGGGTTCTCTTTGTATTTTATACAGGTACTTTCTCTGTCCCTAATGGTCTCATAATCAAGTGACGCCAAGTGGGTATCAAACTCAAGTTCTCAGACCACTGCTCTATTAGGCTACTCTTTCACTTACCTAGAGGGAGATGCAGGAAGGTTCGCAGTACAGTCACACATGGATGTCTGAACGCATGGCTTCTACCGCGAGCATAATAGCACGGCATGCAGCAAGTTAATCATATGCAAATTTGCTGCACGGCAAATTTGTGACAAAAATGGGGGGAGTATGCTGTATGCGTGCGCATAAGGTTTTGCAGTAAGCCCAGCTGCTTGTGTGCATGTCTGAACCAAAACTGAAAGTGTCAATATACATCGGTGCCTGTTCTGCCCCTCAATCCAGGGCTGCCAAGAGGAGGACAGGGGCGCAGGATACCCCCGGGCCAGGCCTCCGAGGGGGGGCCCAGTGCCGGGATCTGTCTCCTGCTCCTGATGGGACCTGAGTGATTGCATTAACTCAATTTAATTCAATTTAGGTGTTATATACCACTAATATCCCCTGTTGAGGGTTCAGTGCGGTTTACTAGAACAACAGTTACAATTTTATAAGTAAGGAAATGGATAAATACATTCTTGTTGGATTGATATGATGTATACAGCGTTATATGTATAGAGCGTTGATATGGGATGTGAATGATAAGGAGGAGTCAAGGATGACTCCAAGCACTCATGTGGACATCTGCACTCTAGCTTCAGTTAACACAATCACCTGGGTCCAGACAGCAGACCTCTACGCCGGACCCCCCAGGGGCGGGGAGGAGCAGGGACAGCCACAAAGGATTCTAAAATGGGTTCGGTGTCAGAGCCCCTGGTTTGGCAGGCAGGGGGTCCCTAAGCCCTGCCAGCAGAAGTCTTCCTCAAGTGCTGTTCACCACATTGCCTGCCTTGCAGCTGCTTCCACTCACGTTGGAGTGGAGGAGTGGCCTAGTGGTTAGAGCGCCGGTCTTGTAATCCAGAGGTGGCTGGTTCAAATCCCACTGCTGCTCCTTGTGATTTTGGGCAAGTCACTTAACCCTCTATTGCCACAGGTACAAACTTAGATTGTGAGCCCTCCTGGGACAGAGACATAGCCAGTGTACCTGAATGTAACTCACCTTGAGCCAGTGCCATAGCGGGGGCAGGTTGCTGCTGCACCCCCCCCCCCCCCGGGGTGTAGCACGGCGGGCCCCCCCCCCTGAGCGCACTCTTATCACTCACATAGAAAAGGGGATGGGTCCTCCCCGAGTGCACGTCGCTGGGAGCTGCGTCAGCTCCGCTGGTTCCTCTGCTCTCTCTGCCCCGGAACAGGAAGTAACCTGTTCCAGGGCAGAGAGAGCAGGGAAACCAGTGGCGTGCACCCGGGGCGGACCACCCTCCCTCCTACACCACTGCCTTGAGCTACTACTGAAAACGGTGTGAGCAAAATCTAAATAAAGAAATAAATATTTGAGATTCTACATGGAATGTTAATGTTGCTATTCCACTAGCAACATTCCATGTAGAAGCCTGCCCTTGCAGATCAGCAATGCAGCCGCGCAGGCTTCTGTTTCTGTGAGTCTGACGTCCTGCACATACGTTGCTAGTGGAGGAGTAGCCTAGTGGTTAGTGCAGTGGAACACTAAACGTTGCTACTATTTGAGATTCTACATGGAATGTTGCTATTATTGGTGATTCTACATGGAATGTTGAGGAGTGGCCTAGTGGTTAGAGCACCGGTCTTGTAATCCAGAGGTGGCTGGTTCAAACCCCACTGCTGCTCCTTGTGATCTTGGGCAAGTCACCTAACCCTCCATTGCCCCAGGTACAAACTTAGATTGTGAGCCCTCCTGGGACAGAGAAATATCCAGTATACCTGAATGTAACTCACCTTGAGCTACTATTGAAAAAGGTGTGAGCAAAATCTAAATAAATAAATATTTGAGATTCTACATGGAATGTTGCTATTCCACTAGCACATTCCATGTAGAAGCCTTTCCTTGGAGATCAGCAACGCGGCTGCGCAGGCTTCTGTTTCTGTGAGTCTGACGTCCTGCACAGAAACAGAAGCCTGCATGGCCGCATTGCTGATCTGCAAGGGCAGGCTTCTACATGGAATGTTGCTAGTGGAGGAGTAGCCTAGTGGTTAGAGCACCAGTCTTGCAATCCAGAGGTGGCCGGTTCAAATCCCACTGCTGCTCCTTGTGATCTTGGGCAAGTCACCTAACCCTCCATTGCCCCAGGTACAAACTTAGATTGTGAGCCCTCCTGGGACAGAGAAATGTACCTGAATGTAACTCACCTTGAGCTACTACTGAAAACGGTGTGAGCAAAATCTAAATAAACAAATGCTCAATTTTGATGAAGTGAGAGGAGCAGCTGCAGGGCAGGCAATGTGGCGGAGAACAGCGCTGGAGGAAGGCTTCTGCTGGCGGGGCTTGGGGAGCCCCGCCAGCCAAGGTATATGGAGTTGCAGTGGGGCAAAATGTGCCTTCCCTACCTTGGGCTCTGCCCCCCCTCCCCCCATCTTTGATGTCTGGCTATGCAGGTCCTGTCCAGAGGGGGTGGGGGGGGGGGGGGGTGGGGAGCAGCAGCAGTGGCCTTGCTCTGGGCTCAATCTCTCGGTGGCCCTGCCTCAATCTGAACCTTTCAAAAACTGTACACATTTTAAATGTTTAGGAGGCTCATATTTAGGTACAGAAGAACAGGCAGTGATGTGTGCTTTCACTTCCAGTTTTGTTCAGACACATGCACGTTTGTTACTATCTGCCCAGTGGCGTAGCAAGGGCGGGGCGGTGGGGGCACTCCGCCCCAGGTGCACACTGCTGGAGGGTGCAGAGAGCAGCTGCGCGCCTGTCAGCTCTGCTGGTTCCCTGCTCCCTCTGCCCCGGAACAGGGAGCAGAGGGAGCCGACAGGCGCGACTGCTCTCTGCACCCTCCGGCAGCCAAGAATGCACCCGGAGGGGACTTGATGCGCCGGGGAGGGGGGTGTCATGCTGCACCCTGGGGGGACAGGCACCACTGCACCCGGGGGGGGGGGGGGTGCACAACAACGATCCGCCCCGGGTGGCAGCCGACCTAGGATCACCACTGTATCTGCCTTTAAAACTTGCACGGGCTTCTTTCGGCTTGCATAAGAAGCCAAAACCTGCACTTAAATGTGAAAGATTAACAAGAAATCATCTCTGCAAAACCTTCTACGTTACCCTGAAGCCTCACATTAAATTTCTCATTTTGTACATGCCTCAAAAGTGGGTGATGTACTCTGCAAAGCATTGAATGCCTACAGTAGCTCATCAGAATACATTGTAATAATCTTACAGCTGTGTTTTCTTCACGAATTAGCACCCATGCTGTCCTCTCTGCTTTGTCTGGTGTATAGAATCAGCATTCAGCTGAATGGAGCCCTGCAGCTAAGCCTGCGATTGCTTTCTGCATTGGCTCCTTAGCCTGCTCTCCTTTCTGTGGGTTTTATGTTGGGTCACATGGAGAAGGGGAGAGACGCTGGATCAGTCGAGGTAGGGAGAGAGAGATGCCAGATTACAGGGGTTAGGGTTGGAGGTGAAGGAGGAAGGAAGGGGGGGGGGGGGAGATGCTGAACCTTGGGAGAGGGAAGAGAGAGCTAGAGACCTGGAGCAAATGGAAGACTCATCTCTTTGAAAAAATCTATCGAAAAGATCAAAACACATGAAGTCCACACACACTGTTAGCAATGCACCAATACATTCTCTTCTGTACTATTATCCCCCGTAACTTTAACACATTTAAACCTCAATTTACAGGTAAAAAATATTATACCCGAACGTTCTCTTGCTATTGTTCTGTTGCCCTATCAGTATCCGTTGTTCTTCTATTGTTCAGTCGTTCTTCTCCATTGTTCTGTTCCCCTTAACGATACTTGGACTTTGTTTTAACTTAACTCCTCACAATGTAACCATAATTGTGTTGTAACAAATTGTACTTCCATCATTACAATGTATTGTAGGCCACACTGAGCCCGCAAATAGGTGGGAAAATGTGGGATACAAATGCAATAAAATAAATAAATAAAATAATGGACTAGATAGCCTTGAGTCGTACCGTCTCCTGTTCTCAATCTAACCTCCTTTGTCTTAACCCCCCAGAGCTTACAAGAGAAGGAACAGAAGACTGCCATGGCAAATAGTGTATTTCTTTATTTGTGAAGACTCAGACCTGAGTGTTATAACTAGACAAGACCCAAATTTAAGCATGAGTGACTTGCAGTGGCATAGGAAGGGGGGGGGCGGTCCGCCCCGGGTGCACGCCGCTGGGGGGTGTCGGCTCCGCGCTGGTGCACTGCCCTCTCTGCCCCGGAACAGGTTACTTCCTGTTCCGGGACAGAGAGAGCAGTGAACCAGCGTGGAGCCGGCACACCCCAGCAACGTGCAGTCGGGGCGGATCGGCCCCCCCTCCCATCCCTCGATGTGACTGTTGCTATGCTAAGCCTTGAGTCTGTGACAGAAACAGATTGCTATTTGGTTGTTTGCTCAGCGATAAAGTTTCCTTTTTGATTTACACTGCATCCTGACTATGTCTGTGAGGGCTCCCAGCTGTCCACTAGCCATGGTATCACAGTGGGACTGAATATAAATCAGTAGAGCTAGAAGTGCTGTTTCAGTACTGTGGCCTTTATGAAATCCAGATTAGTTAGGATGAAGAACATTTGTTTTGTCTGACTGACTGCCAAGTTGTTGAGCTCCTATACGTTCTGCTAGTTTAGATATAAATGGCAGATTAGCTACTGGATGAAGCTAGTGAGGTGTTACCTGATGCATCTTTGAGCCTGGGAATTATAATGGCTTTTTTTTCCACGTTGTTGGTACTAAAGACTTGATTGAATCATTTGTATAATATAGGGGATAAGAGTTATATCCCAAGCTTTGGGTTGTGTGCAGCTGTGATGAGGACATAGAAAAAGTCGATAAACTGCTTATAGCCAAAGTTGATTTCTTATTTGACTGTAAGCCTGAAAGAATTAGTAATGGAAGATTATTAAACAATGATTGAATAGTAAGCATTTTGGAGTAAAAGAATTGAGTCAATACATGTGTGAAGTATTTTTACTCTGCTAGGAACATATGTAGGCAGCGTCATCATTCTGTTCAGAGCATGCATGAAGAGTTTTGCTCTGCTGCAAATGTGTAGGAAATGTTCTTGTTTTGCTTGGACCAAAAAATCTTCAGAACAGGGATGGACCAATGGATTTCCACAAAAAGAGGGTCTAGAGGTAGCATGCAAACAGACTTTATTGAAAACAAAAATCACGTATTCAGTGTTTGATACAATCCAACAAGTAGTGTCCACCAGAAGATACCATAATGGAGATCAAGGACCCAACACAGATTCGTGTTTTCAGACAAATCCCTGCTTCAGGGGTCATGACATCCAAACCTGATGGTCACGGCCGCCGAGAGGGGGGGACAAGGGGGACAAAAGTCCCCGGGCCCGGGCCTCCGGAGGGGGCCCGGCGCCACCGCAGTCAGGCCCGCCCGCTGTCGCTGCCGAACTAACTTACCTTAAACGCCTCCTTCCTTTCCTTTCACCACCTTCGTGGCAAGCAGCAGCAGGGCAGGCCACTCCTTCCTTCCGTGTCCCGCCCTCGCCTGACGTAACATCCGCGAGGGCGGAGCACGGAAGGAAGGAGAGGTCTGCCCTGCTGCTGCTTGCCGCGAAGGTGGTGAAAGGAAAAGAAGGAGGCGTTTAAGGCGTTAAGGTTAGTTCAGGGCCTGGTAGCGGGTGGAGGGGGGGGCCCGGCGACCTTGGGTGGGGTGGGGGGTGGGGGGGTGGGGGGGCCCGGGGGCGGCCTTGTCCCGGGCCTGGCTCTGGCTCTCGGCAGCCCTGCTGATGGTTACAACCTAGCAGTTGGTAATCAGACATCAAAACCTGAGAGCAGTGGCGTTCCTAGCGTCGACGACACCCGGGGCGGATCGCCGATGCGCCCCCACTGGGTGCAGCGCGCCCCCCCCCCAGTGAAATGACACCCCCGGGTGCATGCTGCTAGGGGGGGTGCCGCGGCGCGCGCCTGTCGACTGCAAGTTCGAATTGCTATGCTAAATTATCTCGTTCGCTGCAGCTCCCTCCCTCTGCCCTGGAACAGGAAGTAACCTGTTCCGGGGCAGAGGGAGGGAGCTGCAGCGAACGAGAGAATTTAGTGTAGCGATTCGAAGTCGCAGCCGACCGGCGCGCGCTGCGGCACCCCCCAGCGGCGTGCACCCAGGGCGGACCGCCCCCCCGCCCCCCCCCTTGGTACGCCACTGCCTGAGTGGTAACAGTTCACAAAACAATGGCAGTAGTGGACGAGGTAATAGAGTATTAGCCGTCTCTCCAGCACACTCTGCAGAATTACTTGCAGCTGTAGTGTAGATTTTGTGCAATTAAACTCTGGAATTTGGTGGTGGTGGAGATGAAAACGGTAACGGAATTCAAAAAGGCGTGGGATAAACATAAAGGAATCCTGTTCAGAAGGAAGGGATCCTCAGAAGCTTAGCGGAGATTGGTTGGCAGAGCTGGCAGTGGGAGGCGGGGCTAGTGGTTGGGAGGCGGGGCCAGTGCTGGGCAGACTTCTACGGTCTGTGCCCTGAAAATGGCAGATACAAATCAAAGTCAGATATACACATAAAGTAGCACATATGAGTTGATCTTGTTGGGCAGACTGGATGGACCGTACAGGTCTTTCTCTGCCGTCATCTACTGTGTTACTATGTTGTTGCCAGAGAATGTGGTAAAAGCCGTTAGCTTTGCTGGGTTTTAAAAAGGTTTGGATAATTCCCTAAAAGAAAAGCCCATAAGCCATTATTAAGATGGACTTGGGAAAATCCACTGCTTATTTCTAGGAAAAGCAGCATAAAATTTATTGTACTGTTTTGGGATCTTGCCAGGTACTTGTGACCTGGATTGGCCACTGTTGGAATCAGGATACTGGGCTTGATGGACCTTCAATCTGTCCCAGTAACACTTATGTACTTCTATGCACTTATGTACCTCTAAGCCCTCTTTTTGTGGAAATCCATTGGTCCATCCCTGCTCTTTGGCGTAGAGTTTTTTTAAATCTCCTGCTTTATACTTGTGGACTTGCTTTGCTTGGAGCATGCACAAAGATTTCTTACTCTGCTGGGTATGCCTGCTCTTGCTGCTTTCTGCAGTTCTTGTGCACTAAACTCATTAGAGATCACCAAAGATACATGGGCGCTGCTGCCAGGCTCCTTGGTGGAGATGATGAGCGCTTCGAGATTTGTACCTTAAGGAAAAAGAAAAACAAGGAGAGATGTGTGAACACTGGATGATACCTGCTTTTCTTCTTTAACCACAGGCATTACCTAGTGGTGGGGCAGCTTTAAAAATGCTCAGTCAATGGCAGGGAATCTGCTGTTCTAATCTTCATCAGAACCCCATGCAGGCATCATACCAATACACTTAAAACAGGAATACAACACAAAACACTGAATTTTAAAAGGGCGGTAGCCATAATGAAGAAGGACACTGACACAATAGGGTGATATGGGTCACAGGAAGGCAGTGCTTTTTTTGTAGGAAAAAAGGTACTGGTGCTCATTATGGGCGGGGTCACCATCTATGGCTCCACCCCTGTGGTAGCCACACCCCTTATACCAGCCATGGAGTATATAAACAGGTATCATTGAAAATACTATACCAGTATAGGAGAAAAAAAATAACTTGTGATATTTTTTCTTTTTAAATAATTTCTGTAAGCTGTTACAGCTCCAGTGCAAAATAAGACAGCAGATGTAAATTCTCAAATTGGACATATTCCAAACACTAAAATTAAAATAAAATGATTTTTCTACCTTTGTTGTCTGGCGACTTTGTTTTTCTGATCATGTTGTTCCCAGTCTCTGATTCTGCTGCTCTCTACCTGTTCCCTTAACTCCGTTTCCAGGGTTTCCTTTCCATTTACTTCTTTACTTTCCTCCTTTCTTCTTAATTTCTTGCCCTACATCCATAAGTAAAAGCTGGGTCCTCCGCAGACTTGACTGGAGGAGATATAGAGTGGATCCAGCTTTTGCCTATTTTCTCCATCCATGTGCAGTTTTTCTCCTCTTTTCCCTTTCCCTCATCTCCGTCAGTATGCATCTCCTTCCTGTTCTTCCCTCCCCTCCATCCATATGCATCTTCTTCCTCTCTCTTCCCTCCCATTCATCCATGTCCAGCATTTTTCCTCTCCCCTTCCATGTCCAGCATTTCTCTTCTTTCCTCCCCTCCATCCATGTTCATCTCACTTCCTCTCTCTTCCCTCCCCTCCATCCAGTGGCGTTCCTAGCCTCGACGACACCCGGGGCGGATTGCCGATGCCCCCGCCCCGGCGAAATGACACCCCCCCGGGTGCACGCTGCTAGGGGGGGGGGGTGCCGCGGCGCACGCCTGTCGGCTGCGAGTTCGTATCACTACGCTAAATTCTCTTGTTCGCTGCAGCTCCCTCCCTCTGCCCCGGAACAGGAAGTAACCTGTTCTGGGGCAGAGGGAGAGAGCTGCAGCGAATGAGAGAATTTAGTGTAGCGATTCAAATTCGCAGCCGACAGGCGCACGTCGTGGCACCCCCAGTGGCGTGCACCCAGGGCAGACCGCCCCCACCGCCCCCCCCTTGGTACGCCACTGCCTCCATCCGTGTCTAGAATTTCTAGTCTCTCCTAAATCCATGTGCATCTCCTCCTCTGTCTTCCCTCCCCTCCATCCATGTCCAGCATTTCTCCTCTCCCTCTTCCCCTCCATCCATGTGCATCTCCTTCCTCTGTCTTCCCTCACCTCCATTCATGTCCAGCATTTCTCCTCTCCCCCCTCCACTCCATCCATGTGCATCTACTTCCTCTGCCTTCCCTCTCCTCCATCCATGTCCAGCATTTCTCCTCTCTCCTTTCCCCTCCATCTGTGTGCATCTCCTTCCTCTCTTTCCTTCCCTCCAACATTTCTCCTCTCTTCCCTGCCATCCACTCCATCCATGTCCAGCATTTCTCCTCTCTCCCCTCCCCTCCATCCACGTGCATCTCCTTCCTGCCTTCCCTCTCCTCCATCCATGTCCAGCATTTCTCCTGCCCTCCCCTCCATCCATCCATGTCCAGCCACTCTCCTCTCCCCTGCCCTCCCCTCCATGTCCAGTGATTCTCCTCTGCCCTCCCATCCAAGTCCAGCGATTCTCCTCTGCCCTCACTTCCATGTCCAGTGATTCTCCTTTGCCCCCTATCCACCCCTCCCATCCATGTCCAGTTCCAACCCCAGCCTCCACTTGTCCCCGAGTTCCAGTTCCAACCCAGCCCCAACTGCCCGCCCTCAGCTTTCTGACTTTCTGTTCCTGCCGCCCTGCTTTGAAATCTTTTATTTTACTTCAAGTCGAAATCGGCAGCAGCAGAGAGGGCAGCAGGTAGGCTTGCCTCCTCACTTCCCTTCCCTCAGCGTACCGCCCTAGCGGAAAGGAAATTACATCAGAGGAAGGTGGGATGCTGAGAGAGAAGGGAAGGCTGGAGGTGATACTGCCTGTTGCTTTCACTGCCGGTTCGCCACTGCGACTTCAGGTAAAATAAAAGATTCCAACGCAGGGCGGCACGAATGAAAAGTCTGGGAGCTGAGGGCAGGCAGGTGAGCCTGACTTTAGAAAAAAGGTGCCGGTACGCCTTACCAGCGCATTCCCACACAAAAAAAGCACTGCAGGAAGGACTGATCAATTTGAGCTATCATTCTTAAATATGTATGCACCTACAGAGCCACCGAGAGACACAGCCGGGCCCAGGGCAGGACTAGACCGCCGCATGAGCGCTGCGTCGCCCCCTGCCCCCCCCCCCCACTCGGGTCGCTGCCCCAGCACCTTTCTGTCTGCTCCCTCGCTCTGTCCTCTCCTGTTCCTGTCTGTGCTGGGAGTTGGGACCCAGATGATTATATTAACGTAATATCGCATTAATGCAATCATCCAGGTCCTGGGCAGCACCGCAGGAGAGGACAGACCCGGAAGCAGGCAGGAAGAAGCTTGCTGATGCTGGGCCCGGGGAATTTTGTCCCCCTGCCCCTTCTCTCAGCAGCCCTGTGCACCAAGGAGCCCCATGGGGGTCTGTTTTTAGGTTATAGTTAGAAGTATTGGAGAAAGTAGCATGTTTATTCACGCCTTCAAAAAAAAATGTAGGAAATTGGTTAGACAAGATTTTCCTTGGCTGAATCCATATTGACTCTGTCCCATTAAATAGCGCCAGAAAAATGCCACCACAACAGCGGGAGGATGGAACTCCCTAATGCTCAATGCTAATGACATGGAAATTTGGGTGTTTTGCTAACGTTGAGCATTAGGGAGTTAAGGAGGAGGATTGTGCATGGAGCATGCGCTGAAGAGTTGTGCGTCAAGCACAGCTCTTAAGTGAATGCCCAGAAAGGTCAGAGAAGGAGGAGGGAAGAGGAGGAACAGCTGCCGGTAAGTGCAGCTAAAGGGGATCCAGCCCTTAAAAGTTAGCTGGCTTCTCCGTTTCTTTCTGAGCTGCTGAAGCCCGATTTCTTTTTCTCTTTCTATTCCCTATAATAATCCAGGCCAGGTAAAATACCTTTTAAGATGTAGCTGCAAGATTTTCCTTTAGGAGAAAGGAAGCGTTGTGCATGTATTAATAAAGAGGTAAAATAGACAGGTGGCAGCCCAAGCTTTATAAAAGGTGCCTTCTTCTTTCTTCTCCCTGCCATCTATGTACACAGATTGATGCATATGTTTGCAAGACATGTCCTGTTAAGAACCGAACAACTGCTGCATCGAAGTACAACTGGAACAGTCTTTTTAAAGATAAATGGCCTCTTCCCGACATGTAACGCCAGCACAATCCTCCTGCTGATCTCTCTAATGCTCAATGATATGAGTGTGCCAATCAGAGGCGTAGCCAGATTTTGACATCAGGGGGAGCAGACTTTTATAAAATAGGTGCTGGTTGGTGTCAGCTAGCCAGCAGTGTCTGTGTTGTTGCTCAGGGGCTGTGGCGGGCAATGATTAATACAGGCTGTCTCTGTTGCGTCCTACCTACAAGGAAACGGGAAGTTACATCAGGAGATAGGACGCAGAAGAGATCCTTGGACTGGCCAGAGCAGGCAACCTGTCTTCTTAATTGCAAGTAAAAATATTAAAATTGTGACCATCACCTCAGGAACAGCACATCTTAACTTCATCTGTTTTGTAGAAGTTTACATTGTAGATACACAAATGGATTATTCTGTTTTGAGGCATGTTTCAGGGACAACTGGTTTTATAAATCCAAATAAAAATAAATATTTTGTTTCATGCAGATTTCTTCTGTTTAAACATAACTAAACAGGCTAACTTCCGCAAACTACTGAAGACCCATCTCTTTAACAAGGCATACCACAAAGATCAACAAATGTGAACTCCTACAAATATACCCAGAATGGTCTTATAACATTTGCTTGTTACACTACTATCATGTTTCATCAATATCATGTTACCCAAGATCCTATGTAATACTAAATGTATATTCTCTTATATATTTCCACTATTCATGATGTATTGTAAGCCACATTGAGCCTGCAAATAGGTGGGAAAATGTGGGATACAAATGCAATAAATAATAATAATAAGCCACTAATGCAGTCCATTGGTTTTCTTATATTTTGTTCCTGTCATGTTTTCCAAACAGGAACTAGGTTTGTGAGCCCTTGGGCCACTGCCGAGGAGCGGCAGTGGCAGGCAAAACCACCCCACACTGGAGACTAGGCAGAACAGGACTGGAACCCCGGACTGGAGTTGCAGCAGAGGCAAACAAGCAGGAATAAGCAGAGCCGGTACCCTTAAACTTCACCTGCACTTGGCCACTTTTCACCAGGAGTTGAGATCCTGGCTGCAGGTGGCCGGCAGGACTTACTGGACAAGGCAGGACTGGATACCCACTAGGCTGAACCAGGACTGAGGGTCAGAGGGGAATGAACATACAGGGGCAGCAGGGCAAGGCAGGGAAAGCTAAAGGGCAGGACTAAAAGCTGCAAGCAGCTACTGAAAAGGGGAACAAATACTGACAGACAAACAGAGACTAAACACAGAAATACCAACAAGAAACAAGGCAAGGAAACAAGCAAACACCTAAGTTAAACTACACACAGAACACTAGAATCAGGCAAGAATCTCAGACAAACAACTGGACTAGCAAAAGTGCAACAAGCACCAACATACCAGGGCCTTAAGCGCAATGCAAAGGCAAGGCAGAGAGTTTCAAAATGGCTAATAAGCCCAGCAGCAGCTGAGGCTCAACTGCAGCATTCACCAGGCAACTACAGGAGTTGGGCAGGTTCAATCCAAGCAAGCAAGTCTGGCAGCCCGGAAGATCCGGACTGGACTAGGCTGAAATCTGGAATGGGTGACAGTACACAGACAATCTAATGCAGCCAGCACACAACGACAGAGACAGAACTAACTCACAAGAACAGACAGAAGCCAGCTCAGAAGCTGACCACAGGAAATAAGGTGAGTCTGAGAGGGGGCACGGCCACAGACGTGACAGTTCCTGTGATGACATATACTGTGCCCCACCTAGCGCCCCACCTAGCTACGCCACTGGTGCCTATATTTGCATCTCATTAGTGTTGAGCATTAGGGCGTTGTTGTGCATTGTTCAGCAGTATTTTTATGGTGCTATTTGGAACAGCACTGGAGTTTTCAGCATCAGGGCCTAAGGGATATTGTGCACAGTGGGCTATGTAAATTTACCTGTTCCTGACGAGGTAAGAACTGCCACCCTTGCTTTCCTCTCTTGTACTCTGCCTGACAGGTAATTATTGGAAGCTGTTGCCTGGGACTCATTTGCTTGTAATGCTTTCAGTAAATTACAGATCTCAACACGCTGAGAACCTTTAGACAAAATGAGAAAAGGATAAAGTAGTATATAAAGAAACACAAATGTTACTACTTATCAGGGATGTGCATTTGGTTTCCAATTTGGCAATTGTTTTGTGTATAAAGAGCACACACTAAATGAACTTCATGTGCCTATGAACTCTGAATTAATATGCATAGAATTGATTTGCATTGTTTAAAAATCTGTGTGTTAATTAAATTTTACACGCAATTTCTGAAATGTATAAAAAGAATCTGGAAATCAGGCTAAAAAAATCCCCAAATGAACCAAACATGTTTTTCTGTGCACATTCCTTCTATTCACCAATTGCATCTCTGACGGGGCGATGCTCAGAACTAAACACGGGTGCTAGAGGCAATGAGCATCGGACTAGCGCCCGCATTAGTGAGTGCAGAATATTCAGAGGGTTTGATCTGACTCGTACACATTTGTTTCTCGCTTCCAGCGCTTAGGGGCTTGCGTGGGCTTCCTTCTGCTTCCAAATTATATAAAAACCGGCAGATTTTCAAGAAAGAATCTTCTCTCCAAACACCCTGATGCCTGTTCTCAGCTGGCGTCATTTATTTCAGCGGTAAGGTGGCTTTGTTCTGTGCGCTGTTCTTAGAGCATTGGGAGGGAATAGGAAATGGCCTCATTAACCTCGATTCGACTGCATTAGAATGCTATTTGCGCTAATCTTTGGCAGGCTCATTGTCTCTCGCGCTAGACCCTCTGAGCATTCTGCGCTTACTAATGCGGGTGCTAAGTTTGCTGCTAATCGCCTCTAGGATCCGTGTTTGATTCTGAGCATTGGCCTGTAAGTGTTTTAATGTTAACTCTGTGTTAACCAGATAGTGAACATTAAGTATAACATGCTACCTGGTTAATGCTTCCACTCCCACTCTCTGCCCATGACATTCCTCCTCCCCAAAATATTTGTAAAAAAAAAAATCAGTAACACATAGGTTAGTGTGTGTGAACAGGCAAAATACCACAGCACACTTTAACTTGTTTATGCAGTAGCCTGTTCATGTAAAACAACAAAGCAGTGGGATCAATGCATTTATTGGAACAATACCCGACGTGGCCACGTTTCGCCCTCAGGCTGCGTCAGGGGTATAAACTATGAAAACAAAACAAGAATATAAAAACATGTATAGCCATACATAATAACAATATCATAAGCATGATTCAACATATATAAAGCAGTAATTAAAAAAAAATGTCATAGACATGATTCAGCATATATATAAAAAAAGCTTAAAAACATATATAGCCATACATAATATCATCTGCAAAAATCATCACAAAACATCACATATAACATTTTATCAAAACATCTATAGTTCTTATTGTTATTATTTAAACATTTTAATAAATAATTTTTTTAAATTTTATTATTATTGAGAGATATATATGCGATTTGAGAACTATAGATGTTTTGATAAAATTTTATATGTGATGTTTTGTGATGATTTTTGCAGATGATATTATGTATGGCTATATATGTTTTTAAGCTTTTTTTTATATACGTATGCTGAATCATATCTATGACATTTTTTTTTTAATTACTGCTTTATATATGTTGAATCATGCTTATGATATTGTTATTATGTATGGCTATATATGTTTTTATATTCTTGTTTTGTTTTCATAGTTTATACCCCTGACGCAGCCTGAGGGCGAAATGTGGCCACGTCGGGTATTGTTCCAATAAATGCATTGTTCCAATAAATGCATTGATCCTACTGCTTTGTTGTTTTATATTTACTGTTTTGTAAGCAGTTGTACGCCTTTTGTTTTTTTGTTTTGTAGCCTGTTCATGTGCGTGAATCATACATTAAGGGCTTAACGTTTTTTTTAGTAAAAGGGCCCTAAAATAGTTATTATCTTTATATTCGTATCTGCTAATGTTCAGTTTATTCAGTAAACCTGATAGATAAGTTTAGGGGAGGGTAAAGGTTATCGTGCAGTTGTAAAATAATGAGTAACCTTTCTGCTGTGGTTCCACCATCCCAATCAGCCATGCTTCCTCGTGCTTCTGTATAGTCCTCAGAACCTGCTCTGCCATCTTCTTCTCCACCACCAGGACGGCGCCAATGCCACAGTTAAAGGTCCGGGCCATCTCCTCTTCTGAGAACGCACCTTCTTTTTGCAGCCAGGAGAAGAATTCAGGGATCTTCCAGTGATGGGCATCTGTAAATTTAGGTCAGACACATTAGTTGATATTATTGGGCCCATGCAGGCCATCCGCTGATTTTTATGGAAAGACATGAACGAGCAGGTTTATTAGGTCACGAATATACAGGTAAATACAGATATGATATATCTTCTGGACTAGGCGTGCCTTGTTTAGTTCTGATTTTATTTGCAAATAAAATTAGAAGTAAACATGGAATGCCCAATCCAAAACCTTACCTAAGCGTACAGCGAGAAACTCTGGCAGAACTCTGGGGATGTTCTCCAGGAAGCCTCCCCCAGTGATTTGAGCGTAGGCTTTTACATACCCCGACCGGAGGACAGCTAAAAGTGTCTTATTGTAGATCTTTGTTGGGGTTAGTAGGAGTTCTCCTGTGAATATACAAGATTATACAAATACAGATCATAGTACAGGAGTGTTCTAGTGGCATGGCTAGCGCGAGGATTTTATTATTTATTGATTGATTGATTGCTTTGGATATTAGGTTCTGTAAACAAACTTTCAGCCCTGTACCCCTTCAATTATCTTTCAGGCCCTAGACCCCCCCCCCCCCCCCCGAACCTGAGATTTTGAAGTCCTTTCATTAAAGGGTGATAAGCCCTAACATGTAATTAGCGTATAAAAAATGGTTATTGCAAAATGTGTTAAGGTGTTTTACGGTATATTGACTCTTTGTGCACGCTAATTAAGCGTGATTTTCTTTTTAAAATTTTTGTTGGGAGGGGGAGTGGGAACCAGTTGCCAGTTAAGGTTTGAGCATTGTTGATAACTAATGCCCATAGTGAATCAATGGATCAATGACGATTTGCACTTTACTGCCTGATGCAGCTAACTCTGAAGATCCTATGATACAACATATTAAGTACACCACATGTGCATATTACAGTGATGAAGGGTGTATGTGCCTGGGATTAATTTTGAAATTTGCATAAGAATATACAGGCATCTTTAGCGTTTAGCATGCGCTAATTAGGAATTAGGAAAGCTGGTAAATTGGGCAATAGTATAATAATGGGTGATTTCCAGTTACCCCAATATTGTATGGCCCTAAATGTGGGTTTTGTACCTGGGGCAATGGAGGGCTAAGTGACTTCCCCAAGGTCACAAGGAGCTGCAGTGGGAATTGAACCCAGGTCACCAGGATCAAACCTACTGCACTAACCATTAGGCTACTCTTTCACGCTGGCTGAATAAACAGACAGATAAAGAAATGTTTAAGACATTAGGAAAGCTGGTAAATTGGGCAATACCGTGTTTCCCCGAAAATAAGACACTGTCTTATATTAATTTTTGCCCCCAAAAATGTGCTAGGTCTTATTTTCAGGGGCTGTCTTATTTTTCGGGCAAACATCGGGGTTGGATCGGGGTTGGCCCGCCTGCCCTCCCGGAACTAACCTTAAATGCCTCCTTTCACCTTCGCAGCAAGCAGCAGCAGGGCAGGCCACTCCTTCCTTCCGTGTCCCGCCCTCGCCTGACGTAACGTCCGCGAGGGCGGGGCACGGAAGGAAGGAGAGGTCTGCCCTGCTGCTGCTTGCTGCGAAGGTGAAAGGAGGCATTTAAGGTTAGTTCTGGGAGCAACGGAGGGTTGGGTGGAGGGGGCCCGGCGACCTCGGGTGGGGGGGGCAGCCTGGGGGCGGCCTTGTCTGGCTCTCGGCGGCCCTGCTTTCAAACAAAAATTTGCTAGGTCTTACTTTCGGGGGAGGCCTTATATCTACCAAGTCAGGAAAACCTCTACTAGGTCTTATTTTCGGGGGTTGTCTTACTTTCGTGGAAACAGGGTAGTATATAATAATGGGTGATTTCCAATTACCCCAGTATTGACTGAAATCTAAATGTGGGTTTTGTGACCCCATTTGAGGTCCTGACCTACAGGTTGGGAAGCTCTACCATAAACCATACAAGGAGCAAGAGAAAGCAGCCAGGCTAATGAAAATTTTTTTTTTTCTTTGTGAGTTTTGTTATCCTAGTACAGTTCATAATGGTGAGTGAATGTCAAACTGTTTGTGTCAGAACAGGTCTCATCCAGTCCTGTAGCGTAGCCTCTTCTGCCCAGTACCACAAAGTGGCACTCTATTTTAAGTCCCATACTCTATAAAGCTAAGTAGAGATGATCACTCAACGTACCCCAAGTATGGTGCTCTCCACGCTCAGGAGCAGGGGAGGAGTACGTCAAGGAAGACTTTTCAAGAATCTTTCTCACGAGGCTAAAGCCACTGCTGTGCAGCCCAGAAGAAGCTATTCCAATGACAATATCCCCATCGCGTATCCTCTCCAGCTGTGGGAGCATGTGCCCACGCTCCACTGCGCCAACCGCAAACCCAGCAAGGTCGTATTCTCCAGGGGAGTACATGCCCGGCATTTCTGCAGTCTCTCCACCTGTGCGGATTAGATTTTTTTTTTTAAACTCAGGACGTCAGACTCACAGAACCAGAATGAAGCCTTGCGCCGGAAGAAGAGGACCATGGCTGGTGGGGGATGGGGTCCATGCAAGCAAAGGTAGGCGACGGCGGGGGAGGCTTGGCAGCGGGAGGGGAGGTTGAGAGGGTCATCAGCAGAGGGGTCCAGGGCCAAATCTACGGGGGCCCAGGCAGGGGTGTGCTGGTAAATTGCTAACAGGGGGCTCTCTCTCGGCAGCAAAGTAAAAGAGAATTCAGGAGGGGCCCAAGCCCACATTTTGGGATCCATTTGTTAAAGTAGCCATGGAGAACCGGCTCCCAAAATTCTTAATAACTTAACAAACAGCTCTCGAGAGCCTGCTCCAGCACACCACTGCAGGCCACCGTGGCCCCACATAGCTACGCCACTGTTTTGTACATGGGGCAATGGAGGGTTAAATGACTTGCCCAAGATCACACGGAGCTACATTGGGAATTGAATCCAGGTCACCAGGATCAAAGCCCGCTGCATTATCCATTAGACTACTCCTCCACTCCGAACAGACAGGTGAAGAAGTGTTTACAGACATTAGGAAAGCTGGTGAATTGGGCAACAGCATAATAATGGGTGATTTCAATTACCCCAATATTGACTGGATAAATGTTACATTAGGGAGCGCTAGAGAGGTAAAGTTCCTAGACATAATAAATGACTGCTTTTTGGAGCAACTGGTCCAGGAACTGAGAAAAGGGAGAGCTCTAAAATCTACACTGGCTACCCATCAAATCACGTATATCATTCAAGTTATGCTCACTGGCCTACAGAATAATCTTCAGTCAAGCACCAAAATACATGTCAAACCTAATTGAATTACCTATATCCAGGGCTGCCGAGACACTGGGCCGGAACGGGGCAAGGTCGCCCCTGGGGCCCCGCTGCCGCCCCCCCCCGAGGTCATCCTTGCCGCCCCCCCTCCGTTCACCACCGGGCCGGGCCCCCTGAATTCAAATCATAGCGCCTCACCTTGACCTTGTTCCATGTGAAAGAAGCGCAGCAGCGGCAGTCTGCAGATCGCCTCCCTTTGGGCCTTCCCTTCCTGTGTCCCACCCTCGTCTGACATAACTTGCACGAGGGCGGGACACAGGGAGGGAAGGCCCGAAGGGAGGCGATCTGCAGACTGCCGCTGTTGTGCTTCTTTCACACGGAGCGAGGTCGAGGTGAGGCGCTAGGATTTGAATTCAGGGGGGCCTGGCCTGGTGGTGGATGGAGGGAGGGGGGGCGGCGCTGGGCCCCCCTTGGAGGCCAGTGCCCAAGGAATTTTGTCCCTCCTGCCCCCCCCTCTCGGCGGCCCTGCCGAGAGGGGGGGGGCAGGAGGGACAAAATTGTGTCAAGGGAGCACTACACTTCCCTAAGTGCCAAGGACTAAAATACAAATCTTCATACTCAACCAGCTTCACTTACATTTGCCCCAAGATTTGGAACACAATACCAAATGCACCAAACTAAAGGAATTACTACACAACCTTCCGCAAACACCTGAAGGCCCACTTCTTCAGAAAGTTTTTCTTTGATGAACCCACACAGTTGGCCTGAACAACAACCAACACACCTTGCTGCTTGGTCACCAACAAATCATGAACTAAGCTCTCGACTACTCCAAACAACATTGTAAGTTGTCTATCCGAAGTAAACTGTAAGCCACATTGAACCGACATCTAGATTGGAAAATGTGGGGTACAAATGCAGAGATAAATAAATAAATAATCATACCCAGGACAGCACATCCTGCGATTTTACAGGCTTCTGCTATTCCAGCTACAACAGCTTCAGCCACATCATCATTCAGTCTCCCGTAGGCGAAATAATCGAAGAAAAAGAGAAGTTCTGCTCCCTGAGCCAAGATGTCATTAACACACATCGCAACCAGATCCTGGCCCATGGTGTCATGCTTACTGCACATCTGTGCAATCTGTAGAGAGAGGGGAGGAGAAGCTGTGATGATGCTCAAGATGGAGACACAAACTGGGACACATAGAGACATGTGAAGAAAGAGTGGCAGTGCCCTAGGGGTGGAAAGAAACAAGGCGGGACAGAAAAAGAAGAGACAGTAGCAAAGTGATCAGAAACAGACACAACCGGAGACAGAAAAGAGGAAATGCTGTGACTGTACTCTAGAGATGGAGAAACTGTGATAGCACTTTAGAGATGTTTAGAGACAGAATGAAACAAGCTGAAAGACAGGAAGTGGGGCTAAGCCAGATTGGGTTGGGGCAAGGAGAAAAGTGGGGCTAGGTCAGAGTTAAGGGAAGGGAAAGAGTTTGGCTAGGTTGGAACTGGAGGGAGGGAGGGCAGTTTTTGAAATAATGGCTATCCATCACGTGACGCCCTCTAGTCCAGTTTCTAGCATATCCACAATGAATATACATGAAAGAGTGCATCTGTTAATTCCCTAAATAAGGACCTGAATCGTTCTTGTCCTGCTACTGCATTACATTATTTTATGTTAATTGTTCATACCTATTATACTTCACATGTATATTGTTGATTTTATTGTGATAAATTGTTAATATGCAATTGTGTATTTTATGTTTTAATTTGTATTATTTTTTTTTAAATTCTGGCATGTAAACTGCTCAGATGATCTGCCTGATGACTGGTATATCAAATAAACTAGATAACTTGATACTTAACCCTTTCCTCAAGCTTCACTAGATCCCTCATCATGTTTCCCACATCTTCCATGGTGTCTACCCTGTTGCAGATTCTGGTAGTGCCCACAAAAATTTTTTCCCCAATAGCCCTTCTGCAATATTGCTTACAAAAATGTTGAAAAGAAACATTTTTCTTCCTATCTCCTGCTGCTCCCTTCTTTCCTCTCTACCACCTTTCTTTCCTCAACCTCACCTCCTGCTTCCTGCCTCTTCCTTCATTCTCCTTTCCAGCCTCTAGACTCCTTAGCGCCTGTTTATTCCTTCTTCCCTCCCCCAGCCAGGCTTAAATATAAAGCTGAGTCAGGGCTAATGAAAGAAGGAAGGGGAAGAAAAATCACCCCAGAGCCTCTTGCTGCTATCTCTGTCAGCAGCTTGACCAATCTTCTCTGTCCCGTCCAGGCAACAACTCTGTTTCTCCCCTTAGTTCCTGTGTCCTGGCTCCCCTTCCCCCCTTAGGTTGGCACACAGGAGCCATGGCCTCCTCCTGCCGTTCCCTCAGTATGCCACTGGAACAGGGGACAGGCAGCAGACAGACAGATGATGGGCAGAGTATGAGGGAAATTCCGTGAATAACATGTATAGAATGTTTGTACGTTTGGGAAGCTTGCCAGGTGCCCTTGGCCTGGATTGGTCGCTGTCGTGGACAGTGCGGCATTACTTATGTACTTATGACGGAGAGAGACATTGGGCAAAGTATGTAGAGAGGAGAGAGAAAGACATGTATACAAGCCTATGTCATGCACATTTATGGTTGCAGTTCTGGAAACCAGATCGGTTAGGTGTGCCTGCAGGACTGGCTTGGACCACAATGATTACAAAATGATAAAGCACTGGATTACCTTCAGCTGGTCTCTAACACTATTCATTGTGGACACCAGTATGGGATCCCTGTAACCTGCTGCTTTCAAGTCAAAGATAGCAGTTGACCGTCCAAGCTCTCTGTGACAACCTGTCAAGGACAAATAGTGGTTACACAGCTTTCTGACAGTGCAGACAAGGTGGGATCTGTTATCTCTTGCTATTTAGAAACTGGCAATATGTATAAGGGGCCTATGAGGAAATTCAACAAGAATGTCCTCATAGGCCCCAAACAAATAGGGAACAGAATTTTTGAATAATGCCCATTGGTAGAAACATGGATACCCAGTTTCCACATGCACAAGCAAACGAAAAAGGCTAAAATAACCTGAGGGTCCAATATTCAGCCTGTGACGATCAGCAGTTTTTAAGCCACTGACTGCTAAATTAAGCCCAGGCCATGTTTGGGCTACCCAGAAGTTACCCAGGCACTGGCCAATATTCAACTCAGTGCTCAGGTAGCTTGGCAGATACAATTAGGACATTTTGCTGTCCTAGCTTTATCCCTTGACTTATTCTGGTTAGTAAATTGAATATTGCCACTAACCAGGTAAATTTCTGCTCCGCCCCAACCAGTGGTGTAGGCAGAAATTTTTAACGGATGCATGCTACCCTGCGCCCCCCCACCCCGGTACCTTAAGATCTCCTGCTCCGCTCCAGTCTTCACCCAGGCAGTGGCACTCCTAGGCTGCCTGTAGCTTGCACTGGGGCTTTCTCTGTGAACCATCCCTCCGTTCACAGAACAGGAAGTTGCGTTAGAAAGGGTGGGACGGTTCACAGAGAAAGTACCGGTGCAGATCTCAGGCAGTCTATGAGTGCTGTTGTCCAGGCAAAGACTGAAGGGAGATGATTTTAAGCAAGGCTGGTCTTAGGCAGGGGCGACAGGAGCGGTTGCACAGGGCCCCGCACCGCCAGGGGACCCGTGGCACTCTCTCCTGCTCCCCACCATTGCCACGATCTGACTCCTTACCTCCCCTCCCCTGAGCTGCAGAGTGCACTCCCAGCACATTCTCAAGGCCACCCTTGTGATCTAGTGGAGTCTTTGGGGCGGGAAAGATCCCCAGTCTTTCCTGCCCGCTGCCGGCGCTGACCCTCCCTGTTGCCACATCGCTCTTTAAAAACGGCTGCCGAGACTTCCACTGAAGTCTTGCGAGGCCGCCACTGGAAGTCTCGGCAGCCATTTTAAAGAAAATGCGGCAGGTTAAATAAACTTTCAACACAATAGAAGACAGAGTAAAGGTGGGGGGGGGGGGGGTTGAAAAGGGAACACAAGACAGTGAGGATAATGGCAGATAAAGTTGTCAGTAGCACAAAAAAAGGGGGGGGGGGGGGGGTAATGTACCATACCACACATAGCAGAAGAGTAAGAAGGTGAAGAGGATGAGCGTGAGAGACCATGAAGCGCGGTGAGGTACTTTTAAAGGAAGGGAAAGGGGGGACGGAGATGAGTGGGAGGGGGGGGGGGTATAATATTTAACAAGGTGATCAAACAAGAATAACATATGAGCAATAACTATTGGAATTCATGGTCGAGTTTAATGTTCAGTGTTGTAGACTGTTTCTTTATTCGCACAAGGAAATGTTAAAGGCAATAAAGATTAAGGGGGATGGGGGGGGTGGAATGTAACAAAATAAAATTTGATGATAGCAGCATAGGATTACTGTATATACGTTTGACAAAGTTCAGAACTGTCAGGTACTTAAGCAAATACATGTGTTTATATGTGAAACCATCAATAAAATTATGGGAATATAAAGGGCTTTGTAAGGGCAAGGGGCGAAAACGGTAACAAAACTTTGATGATCGCAGTTTATGACTAATGTACAGAAGGACGTTATGTTATTGAAACAGTGATAGGTTGAATCTTATGGATATGTTACTCTGTTGAATCATCAATAAAAACCGTTGAAACATGGAGCAAAGTTTCTTTTGAAATTTCCTTGTGTGTGGAGGATTCTCCTTCACACAAAACAATATCAATTTTTTGAACCCAAACAGTTGGATGATTTTTTGAAAGGTAAAGAGAGTATTATTGTGAAAATTTAGACCCGAATGTAACACTGTAAAGCAGCTTCGAGTAAGTCGGCAGAACATGGCGCAGTCTTGGTTTAACAGAATTGATTATAAGCTGGGTACTAAATAGCTTGTTTAATATTTCTTAATTCTTGGATCATTTACCTTATTTGTGGACGATAACACTTCGTTAATTTCGTATTACCTTTTTCCTTATGCTTTTTCAGTATTGTGTATTATTATTCTTGATTGAATATTATTATGTATATTAAAATGTTATAAAGAAAAAAAACCCGTTGAAACATAAAGAAAATGCGGCAGATAGAGGGTCAGTGGAATGGGCAGATGTGAATCGCTTGTTTACTCTAAATATAGGACTAGGGGGCATGCAATGAAGCTACAAAGTAGTAAATTTAAAACGAGTCGGAGAAAATATTTCTTCACTCAACATATAATTAAACTCTGGAATTCATTGCCAGAGAATGTAGTAAAAGTAGTTTTAAAAAGATTTGGATTGCTTCCTAAAGGAAAAATCCATAGATCACTGCTAAAATGGACTTAGGGAAAATCCACTGCTTATTTCTAGAATAAGCAGCATGTATTGCACTGTTTTGGGATCTTGCCAGGTACTTGTGTGACCTGGATTTGCCACTGTTGGGAACAGGATGCTGGGCTTGATGGACTTTCGGTCTGTCCCAGTATGGCAATACTTATGTACTTAAGTTATGTAAAATACTGACAAGACATTGAGAAAAATGGCAGTATTGTCAGTGCACTACACTTTCACTGCAGTGTGAATGCGCTGCTCGAACAATCTCACTTCACTGTAACCTAAACATGCAAAATACATATCCAGCCCCACTGCACTATGATCTCCTCTGTAGTGCATTTTTTGTTCCCACTATATTTGTTCCTTGCAGTCCCCCCCCCCCCCAAACCTGCCTCTGTCTTCCAACCCTTCATCTCTCCCTCCATCCGAAGGGCAGGCAATTAGGTTGAAACAGCAGCAGGGTGGGGGACAATGAAAGTGCCTTTCACACCTAATGATATGAAAGAAGTGCCCATGGAAGGAAAAGAGAAGGGGTGACCATGGCGAGTGAAGCATGGTTTTGCTTACTCTGAATCTGCCCTAATACTGCTCCAGCTCTCTGCTCTGGTGGATCATCAGTCCAAGAGCCAGTGTGAAAGATGTACATACCGTATTTTTCGGACTATAAGACGCACTTTTTTCCCCCAAAATTTGGGAGGAAAATGTGGGGTGCGTCTTATAGTCCGAAGGTAGAGATTTCCCTCCCTCCCGCCCTCCCCCCGAGTTCGGGATCGCCCTCCCCCCGGCCCTGTCACCTCTTCTCCCTACTCACGTCACGCGATCTTCCCTGGTGGTCTAGTGACGTCGGGGCAGGAAAGAGCCCCCTCTTTCCTGCCCAGCGCGCTGCTCTCCGTCCTCCTGTATGCTGCCTGACGGTCTCGGCGAGATTCAAAATGGCCACCGAGACTTCAATTCTCGGCGGCCATTTTGAATCTCACCGAGACCGTCAGGCAGCATACAGGAGGATGGAGAGCAGCGCGCTGGGCAGGAAAGAGGGGGCTCTTTCCTGCCCCGACGTCACTAGACCACCAGGGAAGATCACGTGACGTGAGTAGGGAGAAGTGGTGACAGGGCCGGGGGGAGGGCGATCCCGAACTCGGACAAGACGCACCGGAGCACCTAGGTTTTAGAGGAGGGAAAAAGGAAAATTTTTTTTTCCTATTTCCCTCCTCTAAAACCTAGGTGCGTCTTATGGTCCGGTGCGTCTTATAGTCCGAAAAATACGGTACATCCCATGACCTTCCCAGCGAAGAGAGAGACTTGGCATGGCTTTTTAACATACTAAACACAGCAGGTCTTAAACCTTACCGGCTGGCAACAATAGTTTAAGAGTATCTGTGGTAATATCTGTGACAGCTGGGTCCTCACTGCTGGTTTGGTACTCCAGACATCTGAAAAAATTCAGCAAACAGTCGATGAAGTACAATTAGCAAAAACTGTACCAGGCATACAATGCAGCCAAGAAATCATACTCTCTTGCAGGTAATTACAAAAATCAACATTTATATTTCACATTCTTGAAATAATGTAGATTTAGGCCCATAGACACAAAACGGAAGAACAGGCCCTTAGAGGGTAATTCTATAAACGGGTGCCTATTGGACGCCTAGTCCATAAAAGAAAGTAAGCGTCTACTTTCTCGCATAAGAATACTAGGATACCCAAATATATATGTAGGTGTTTTAAAAACTCTTACACTCGCTTTCAAAGCTTATAGTTCAGGTTACCCCCCCCCCCCCCCCCCCCCCATATCTCTCTAACCTCACTATTCCCTATTCCCTTGCACATCTCCTTCGCTCAATAAATGACCATCGACTATACCTTCCTAACCCCCACTCTGCTCACCTGGAATCCGCCCGACATTGGGCCTTCTTTACTACACCTTTCCTTTGGAATTCTAAGTCCCTTTCAATTCATGCAGAATTATCGTTTAAAAGATTCAGAACATTACTGAAAACACGGCTCTTTCAGCAAGCATTTAATCCCGCATAAAGTGCTATTGTTTTCCCACCCAGTTCCTGTAATATTCCCCCCTCACTCTTCCCTTCCCTCCATTAATGTTTGCAAGGCTAAATGATTGGGATCTTCGATCACTGTCCTATCCATGTTTGTAGTTCTTTTCTGTTTTTTTTTCCTTTGTTTTTAGAATTGTACACTGTTGTGATCTGCAAGGTAACTAATGGCAGTATAATAAACCCCCAAAAACTATAAACGGTCAGGCACAGAGCAGGTATAAATGCTCAGGCCTAGATTGGGGACTGTTGGTGGAGGTGTACTTTGTACTTATGAAGGTCTAGACCAAGCAGTTTTAGTACTGCTAAATATCTAATATCTAAGAATTAATATACAGACTATGAGAAGTGGAGATTTCTTTTTTTTCTGTAAATTACAATGATATTGAGCAGGCCAGGTGGAGCAAGTACCCCACCCTCCTCCCTACCTTCCTCTGACAGGCAAGTGAAATACAATGAGTCATTGCCATTCACTGTTTAAGATGAGCTGTTCAATTAGCCTTTGAGAGACTTTTAGGATGCAGATCAAAGCCAAGTTCCAGGTGACAAGGGGGCGGGGCTGACAGAGGAGAGAGACAGAAAATCCTGCAATTCAGGACAGGATAGGAGAATGGCATAATTGCAGTAGGGTCTATGGGAAAGGAATCCTGACTCCTTTGAAGTGAGATACAGATTGCTTTTATTTGAGGATGTGCTGACGATGTAACTTTTAAGGAAATGCAATATATATTTTTATGTGGGCAATTGTAAGAAACAAATGGCATATCCTGCATATCCAGAGCTGGGCCATGTGACTACTAAGTACACCCCCTTGCTTGAAGGAGAGAGGGGGGATGTCACACCTGGAGGAGGAGTGCTCTGCCTTGGGTGGCAACTGTGCTAGGTATGCCACTGGTCTATATACACTTGAGTTGCCTAACTCTCTTAAGCCAGTTCAATAAACTGAGAAAATTACATCTGAGGAAGTTGTTCCTTCTGGGGAAGTAACTTTGGTAGATGTCTGGAAGATTGTCCATAGTATGATGTGTACCTGAGAACCAGTTCTTTGTACTACAGCCTATATACCTGCCTGGTCTGGAAGACAAAGGGAGTCCATGAAAATCTTCCTCAGTCTATCTCAATAGTTTAAGGAATATGCGACTATCTCCACGGCTCCTCCCTTTTTTATGTTCCTCCACTGCCCTGCTTCTTATGTGCTACTCCTAACGTTCTATTATTTCTTATTTTTCATGTTCTTGGGTAAGAATAAAACTTTGGTAATGTGAGAAGCTTCTCTTGTATAGTTGTTTTTGGTACTTATCAAGCCGGAGGGTCTAAGAAATCAGTTGGGGAATTTGTATGGGAAGGGTATCAGGTTGCTGGTTCTGAGACCCAACACCAACAGGCCCAAACAGGACATACATATGTAACATACTATTCTATAAGTTATGTGCATAAGTATATGGCTCGCCCATTGCTCCACATGGACTCCACCCTGTAAATGCCCACCTCAAGGTGGGCATTTATAAGGTGTGGTTTGTGTGGAGCAATGGGTGAGGCATACAGTTAATGTTAAGCTTTTAAGTTTTGGACATTGTTGTCGTAGGATGTGGTAACAGAAGTTAGCGTATCTGCGTTTAAAAAAGGTTTGGACAAGTTCCTGGAGGAAAAGTCCTTAGTCTACTATTGAGATAGACATGGGGAAGCCACTGCTTGCCGTGGGATTTGGTAGCATGGAATGCTGCTACTGTTTGAGTTTCTGCCAGGTACTTGTGACCTGGATTGGCCACTGTTGGAAACAGGATATTGGCCTAGATGGACCATTGGTCTAACCCAGTATGGCTATTCTTATGTTCTTAAGTACAGGCTACCACAAATATGTGCATACTTACAGAATAGCAGATAGCCAGATTATTACCATTGACACACATATACACATATGTGTATAAATGAACACAATTTTTGCATTTACATGCATATTTGCTGTTTAAATCTACATAGCTCCTTATGGAATTACCCCCTTAATGACATATTAAATGGCTTAAAAAAAAAAAAATATCTATGATTGGAGTGGCCTAGTGGTTAGGGTGGTGGACTTTGGTTCTGAGGAACTGAGTTTGATTCCCACTTCAGGCACATGCAGCTCCTTGTGACTCTGGGCAAGTCACTTAACCCTCCATTGCCCCATGTAAGCTGCATTGAGCCTGCCATGAGTGGGAAAGTGTGGGGTACAAATGTAACAAAACAAAAAAAAAAATTTGATTAAAGTGCCCAGAGCCACAAGGAGTTGCAGTGAGAAGTGAACCCAGTTTCCCAGGATCAAAGTCTGCTGCACTAACCACTAGGCTACTCCTCCAGCTGTTCGACAATTCTAGAAGCTCAGTGTGAGACTTTTCATGCTATAAAGACTTCTGCAATTAAAGACAGTTTGTCTGTACATAGACAGTTATAGAAAATGAGGATAGAAGTAAAAATCTTCATATCTTAAATTTGCCAGTTTGTTCTTTGTTGTCACCTGAGATATCATTTAGACAATATCTCAAGGCAGTCAGTGATTCCAGAATCTGACAACAATCCGATTTTTTTCTTGTTGTTATTATTTGCCTAAAAATGTGGTTAAGGTAAATCAAGAGGAGGGTGAACGTGAACCTGATGTTTTGGGCTCAATTAAGTCCTTTAATGTGACATTTTTAGAAACATCTCAAGACAAGATATCAGAGTGCACCACTCTATTGGTTTCCTTTATTTCTGAAAAAGATAAAAATAATTTTTTATTTATTTATTGCATTTGTATCCCACGTTTTCCCACCTATTTGCGGGCTCAATGTGGCTTACATGATTATGTTAACATCAGGATATCAGATACAGTAAAATTGTGCATAGTTTAAGTAAGGGAGGGTAGAAGAAGGAAGGGAGTGATTAGGGTAGTTATAGAGGGTGGGCTTCCGTAACTGATTGGGTTGGTGAGGTATATTAGTGAGGCTGCCGGTTATCAGATCTCATTGTAGGCTTTGTTAAAGAAGTATGTCTTCAGAGATTTTAAGAAAAAAAGATTTCCTCTTTTGTGGTGCTAAGCTGTAAATTTTTCTGATGTGGCTTGTGCCATGTAGAAACGCAGAAAAGCTTTTTTTTTGCAGCTGAAACCACAGGTTCTTGCAGTGGGTGCGAGCTTTTTTTTGAAGTTCCCTTGTGCATGTTTAATTAAATTTCCTGATATTAGCTATGTTTTCTTTGATCCATCCCAGTTGGAAAGGTTATTGATTGACAGAGATGCTAGATAATTTTTCTCTGTTTGTTGGTAAGCTGGGAGGATTGTTACAATATAAATTTATAAAGAGTTTAAGGCAATATAAGTACCTATATTATGAGATATCAAAGAAAATAATTTCTATTATCGCTTGTTTTCCTTTTTCTCTCCATTCATGTGGACTTAGACATTTTCCCTCTTGCTACAATGATGTTGTATATCTGGTATTAAGTTAGGAGGACACTTTGCAGACCCACTCCATGCAAAAGCATTTCAAACATACACTTTAAAACTGTCAGTGCAAATAACTTAAAATTCGGCATATTTTTGTAGGTAAATTGATTTTGAGCATAGCCTCTGGGATTCTATATATGGCGCCTCAATTTCCACGTGAAAATCGAAACGTATTCTATAACAATGCATACAACATAGGTGGTCTTTTACTAAAGATTAGCTTGAGTTATCAGCAGCAGGGCCAATTTTATTCCTATGGGAGCTGCTGCAGATAAGCTAATCTTTAGTAAAAGATCCCCTTAATTGGTTAACTAGCTAATCAGCGCTGTTAATTGGATGTTAACAATGATCAGCACCAATTGGCATTAATTTGAGATTTATATGCACAACTCACTAGCGCTCTGATTCAGGGGCGTAGCCAGACTTCGGCAGGAGGGGGGTCCAGAGCCCGAGGTGAGGGGGCACATTTTAGCCCCCCCCAGGGCCACCGACCCCCCTGCCATTGCCGACCGCCGCCGCCACCACCACCAACAACTTTGACCCCCCCCCCCCCGCCGACGACCCTCTCGATCCCCCTCCCACTGCTAACCCTCCCCCATCGCCACCGTTGCCTACCTTTGCTGGCGGGGGATCCCAACCCCTGCCAGCCGAGGTCCTCTTCTTCCGGCGCAAGGCTTCGTTCTGTTTCTGGGTCTGACGTCCCAGACTCAGAAACAGAACGAAGGCTTGTGCCGGAAGAAGAGGACCTCAGCTGGAGGGGTTGGGGTCACCTGCCAGCAAAGGTAGGTGACGGAGGGTTGGCGGCGGGAGGGGGGGTCGAGAGGGTCGTCGGCTGGGGATCCAGGGCCAAATCTACAGGGGCCCAGGCCCCCCATGGCCCCAAGTAGCTACGCCACTGCTCCGGTTAACTAAGCCACACTAGAGGCAATCCCTGCACTGGTGCCAACATAGCCCATTGAAAATGAATGGGCTGAGTCGGCACTAGCGCGGCTTAGTATACAGAACCCCTAAGTGTATCCTATAAAGTGATGCGCCTAAATTCTAAGTTGCATAGTTGAAAAGGGGGGTGGGGCATAGGCATTTCTAAAATCTATGCACATTAATTACAGAATACACCTGATGTGCATCTAATTTAGGCAGTGGGTTTACACTAAGTAAAACGTGGCCTAAATGAACGCGACTGGAGAGCTGCTCAGCACATTTTATATACTGTGCAGAAATTTAAGCCTAGTCTATACAATCTAGGCATACTTTCCAGAATATGCCTAGGCGTATTATTTTTCCCTGTGGATTTTTCAGGCGTCATATATAGAATCTAGCCCAAGGTTCTTAACATTTACATTTACCATTTTCATTTGATTAGTGAAGTTTACTGCATGATCATTTTATAGCTGTATTATACTCTACTTGTGAACCCATCCACTTCTTTGTTATATTGATGTGGCTCTATGCTTGTATTCTCTATGATATTATTCCTTCTTTAAAAAAAATGAGTTTAAGAAAGATTAAAGTTAAAAAAGAACAAGAAAAAAGGGATTCTGTTATTTTGAAATGTGGCCCTTTGCCTTCTCATTTCAGGATATAGAGAAGTTCTTCAGTCTCATCTCATAAAGGCATCAGGGACAGATTCTTGTCCATTCTGGTAACCATCTTGATTGGCTCTGTTCTAAGCTTCTCTAGAACTATAACTTCGAGAAATGGGCATATCAGTCTAGAAAAGCTCTTACCAATGAGGGGTACAGACATATCACTTAATTCCTTTTCTTATACATTCTTTGCATTTTTTTTTGTTACATTTGTACCCCGCGCTTTCCCACTCATGGCAGGCTCAATGCAGCTTACCTGGGGCAATGGAGGGTTAAGTGACTTGGCCAGAGTCACAAGGAGCTGCCTGTGCCTGAAGTGGGAATTGAACTCAGTTCCGCAGGACCAAAGTCCACCATCCTAACCACTAGGCCACTCCTCCACTGTTGCTACTATTTGAGATTCTACATGGAATGTTGCTATTCCACTAGCAACATTCCATGTAGAAGTCGGCCTTTGCAGATCACCAATGTGGCCGCGCAGGCTTCTGCTTCTGTGAGTCTGACGTCCTGCACAAGGAGCTGCCTGTGCCTGAAGTGGGAATCAAACTCAGTTCCTCCTAAATGCTTCTAATTCTTCCCATTGCCTTCTTATATAAATTTAGTCACCAAAAGATAATCAGATATGATCAATTCCAGATCCCTGTCTCGTTTCATGCTCATTAATACTTCAGTACCCTCATGTACTGCTCTGCTGAGCTTCTGAATGATTTTTTAGTTATACCCACCTGGGCTGCTTCAGGCAGGCTACAGCCCGATAACCAATGTCCTTTCTATAAGTCACCCCAGGGTACCGGATAGCTGCTGCTCCTTTGTTGGCTTCCTCCAGAGCAGATGATAGATCGCTCTTAACAGCTGTTACTGCAAGAACCTTTCTTCCATTCGTCACCAATTTACCATCCTTCATTGCCGTCTTTCCATGAAAAACCAAAACACCTAATTCGTCAGCCTGAAAAATTCCTACAACATTCAGAAAATAGATTAGATAACTCTATGATTACAGAGTAAAGGTGATGCACCTTTTTCTTAATCTGTACCTTGTGGTGCTCATATTCAAAGCACTTAGACTTACAAAGTTACACAGGCCTGATATTCAGCACTATTTAACAGGCCAGGAACAGCTCCTGGCCAGTTAAATAGTGCTAAGACAGCTAATATTCAGCATGCGATAGCCTGTTATGTCCGCTGAATATTAGCGTTTAGCAGCTAATCGGCTATATTGCATAATATAGCCAGCTGTCTGCGAATATTCAAGTGCTGGCTGGCTAAGTTTTGAAGGCAATCGGACCGTCTAAATAGAAGTTCTATCTTTTGGGTCCTTTTACTAAGCTGCGGTAGCATTTTTAGCTCGCAGTAGAAATCAGCTGGTGGTAAACTCGAATATAAATGGGCATCTTGGCATTTACAGCCAGCTGATTTCTACCGCAAGCTTAAAATACTACCGCGATGTGCTAAACATCCCCTTTGCTTGCTATTAACTTAGCTGGCCAGGGCTGAATGTTCACATAGAGGGGCATTTTTGAAAGAAACGTCTGTTGGAATTTGGACGACTTTGTAGAACGTCCAAATTCGGAGCCAGGGAAAAGGTCACTTTTGAAAAAAGATGGACGTCCATCTTTGTGCTTGAAAATACCTTGGATGTCCATGGATTTGGACGTCTTTGATTTTCAGCCATTTTCAAAACCAAAGACATCCAAGTCTAAAACGTCCAAATTCAAGCCATTTGGACGTGGGAGGAGCCAGCATTTTTAGTACATTGAACCCCCTGACATGCCGGGAAAGCAATCGGGCACCCTAGGAGACACTGCAGTGGACTTCATAAACTGCTCCCAGGTACACAGCTCCCTTACCTTGCATGTTGAGCCCCCCAAAACCCAACACCCCCAACTGTACACCACTACCACAGCCCTTACGGCTGAAGGGAGGCACCTATATGTGGGTACAGAGGGTTTCTGGTGGGTTTTGGAGGGCCCACTGTTTCCTCCACAAATGTAACAGCTGGGGGAGGGGTGTTACCTGGGTCCACTTGTCTGAAGTGCACTGTACCTACTACTAAACTAGTCCAGGGACCTGCAAGCGCTGTCATGGATCTGAGGCTGGCAAGTAATAGTTTTAATCATGTTTTTTGAGGGTGGGAGGGGGCTAGTGACCATTGGAAGAGTAATGGTAGGTCATCCCCAATTCCCTCTAGTGGTCATCTGGTCATTTTGGCCACCTTTTTGTGCCTTATTCGTAATAAAAACAGGTCTGGGTGAAAACGTCCAAGTTTTAGTCCTGAACGTCTTTGCTTTTTTCCATTATAGCTGAAAGACGCCTGAGTCCTGCCTCGACCACGCCTCCTTGAGATTTGGACGTCCTTGCGACGGACTTCTGAGAAAGACGTCCAAAATCGGGTTTCGATTATACCGATTTGGACGTCTCTGTAAGATGGACGTCCAAGTGCCGATTTATGTCACTTTTTGGACGTCCATCTCTTTTGAAAATGAGCCTGATAGCCGGTTAAGTTAAAGTTGGCCAAAAAAATCACCGGAAATGGCCTGGTACTGAATATCCGGGTCAGCGTTAGCAGCGGCAGCTAACTGCGCTGCCTGCCACTGGCTGAATATCAGGGGGATAGTAACCTATGTAAACTTTGAAGTCTATGTGCTTTGAAAATGGGCCTCCATATGTTCTTAACTAAAAGATAAATTTTCAGCTGCCTTATATTGTGACTGCTCAGTGCTCACATTGATATCCTTGACAAAGTCAAAATGAAAAAAATACATCATTATACGCAGTGAGGCTGTTATAACATTTTTGAATATCAGATTCTATGCACTCATGTGCTGTGAGGAACTCATTCCATGTGGGCAATCCTAAATGATTCACAGTTGCATTTCCAACACGTACACGGGATAGACCACAGGTCCATCATGTTCAATATCTTGTTTCCAAGAGTGGCCAATCCAGGTCACAAGTACGTGGCAAGATCCCAAAAGAGTAAAATAGATTTTATGCTGCTTATCCCAGGAATAACAAGTGAATTTTCCCAAGTTCATTTCAATAATGGTTTAAGGACTTTTAGGAACTTTGTTTAAACCTTTTTAAACCCTGCTAAGCTAATTGCTTTTACCACATTCTCTGGCAACAAATTCCAGAGTTTAATTATATGTTGAATGTATTTTCTCTGATTTGTTTTAAATTTGCTACTTAGTATCTTATTTATTTATTTATTTATTGGTTTATCGTTTATTCATTTTACTATACTGTCTCAAATTGTGGTTACAAAGCAAAAACGGTTTACATATTAATATAAAAGTAGTAATAAAAAAATGTGGTTCTTGTATCCCACATTATCCAAAAAACAATTTCAGTTCAATGTGGCTTATATACATTACAAAAGTTGAAAGACAATGAGTGAGATTTGAAGATTACAAAGCAAGAAAACAGTTTTACAGCTAGTGCAGTATTGTGATTGTCAATGGCAATGCTGAAATTAATTAGTATCCTGAGATAAAAACTTTATGAACAGGAAAGCACACAATACTCAAGGTACAGTCGTAGCATGGAGCGGTACAAAGGCACGATAATATTCTCAATTTGTGCAGCTCTCTTTAAACAGCCTGAGCACTGACAGCAAGGGATAGTATTAGATTTGAGGCTCTCTTTTTATGATTCATGCACTACCAGAGTAAGGCGGCAAAGGAGAACTGGCAGGGTGCTTGTTGATTTGCTCTACAGTACCATGGCTAGGGAATATAAAGCCCTTTGTTTAAATAGCAGCAATAGTCTCCTACTTCTCTTCTCCCCTTTTACCAAGTAGGTAGCATTTAAAGCTCTGGCACCATATATCAGTACAGTCTTAAAGTTGCACTGGGTTGCAGGACGTCAGACTCACAGAAGCAGAAGCCTGCGCGGCCACATTGGTGGAATAGCAACATTCATGTAGAATCTCAAATAGTAGCAACAGTGGAGGAGTGGCCTAGTGGTTAGGGTGGTGGACTTTGGTCCTGAGGAACTGAGTTTGATTCCCACTTCAGGCACAGGCAGCTCCTTGTGACTCTGGGCAAGTCACTTAACCCTCCATTGCCCCAGGTACAAATAAGTACCTGTATATAATATGTAAGCCGCATTGAGCCTGCTATGAGTGGGAAAGCACAGGGTACAAATGTAACAAAAAAAATGATGTTGGTTATATTGTATGTTTTTGTTTTGATTTTATGATTATGTATGTTATGCTGTGAACCGCTTGGGTTTAAGCAGGGTATACCTTTTATAAATAATAATAATAATGCACAATGTGCCACAACACTGTTTTACCCCCTCTGCCCCCACTCCAGCCCTGACTACTATTCACAGAAAATACTTCATGCAAAAGTTTCCGGCTTGTGGAAAAAGTAATAGAGATCACTAAATTATATTAAATCATTCCTTCTCGTGTTAGTGTATGTATATAATCTCACATCCACATATATACATGGAAAAAGAGAAATTCTCAATACTACATAAATCACAATCAGGATTTCGATCCAACCACAGCACCGAAACAGTACTAATCACTCTCCTAACCAAATTCAAACAAGCAATTGCAGCTGGCGATAGTGTACTCCTCCTACAATTCGACATGTCCAGCGCGTTCGACATGGTTGACCACAAAATACTATTAAACACCCTAGAATACTTTGGAATTGGATCAAAGGCTTCTTTACCGCAAGAACAAACCAAGTGATATCAAATTCGAATACATCATCACCATGGAAACCAGACTGTGGAGTACCCCAAGGATCACCGCTTTCACCAACTCTTTTCAACCTAATGATGACACCCCTTGCCAAATCGCTGTCCAACCAAGGCCTGAATCCTTACATCTACGCAGACAATGTCACGATCTACATCCCGTTCAAACATGATCTAACAGAAATCACAAATGAAATCAAACAAAGCCTACAAATCATGAACTCATGGGCGGATGCATTTCAACTAAAACTCAACGCAGAAAAAACACATTGTCTCATCTTATCATCACAATATAACACGAACAAACCCACAGCTATAAACACCCCAGACTACACCCTCCCTGTTTCAAATAGCCTGAAAATTCTCGGAGTTACAATTGACCGAAATCTCACACTAGAAAGCCATGCGAAAAATACAGCAAAGAAAATGTTCCATTCAATGTGGAAACTCAAAACAGTAAAACCATTCTTCCCAAGGGAAATATTCCGCAGCCTGGTACAATCAATGGTGATAAGCCACCTAGATTACTGCAATTCCATCTATGCCGGATGCAAAGAACAAATCATAAAGCAACTCCAAACTGCCCAAAATACAGCAGCCAGACTCATATTTGGAAAAACGAAATATGAAAGCGCCAAACCCCTAAGAGAAAAACTACACTGGCTCCCACTTAAAGAACGTATTGTGTTCAAAATTTGCACCCTGTTTCATAAAATCATCCACGGTGAGGCCCTGTCCTACATGTCAGACCTTATAGATCTACCAACCAGGAACACAAAAAGGTCAGCACGCACGTTCCTGAATCTCCGCCACCCCAGCTGCAAGGGACTAAAATATAAATCGACATATGCATCCAGCTTCTCCTACATAAGCATGCAACTATGGAATGTACTACCAAATGTCATAAAAACAATGCACAACCTAACAAACTTCCGAAAATCACTAAAACCCAACTTGTTCAAAAAAGCTTACCACAGCGATCCATCCTAACTACCAGACAACAAAATTTACACCAGAACTGAACAAAACCGAACGCTCTATACTTGATTGCTTATATACTTTGAAGCATATTTTCAAAGCACTTAGCCTTCCAAAGTTCCATAGGTTTCTATGGAACTTTGGAAGGCTAAGTGCTTTGAAAATATGCCTCTTTGTCACCAATGACAAAACCTGTCGTTTCTTTCTCTATAACATCAGTAAAATCCGTCCCTTCATCTCTGAGCACTCTACCAGAACCCTTATCCACACTCTTATCACCTCTCGTCTTGATTATTGTAACCTACTTCTCACCGGGCCCCCTCTTAGCCACCTCTCTCCTCTTCAACCAATCCAAATCTCTGCTGCGCGACTCATTTTCTGCCAAAGTCGCTATGCCCACATTAGCCCTCTCCTTAAGTCACTTCACTGGCTCCCTATCTGTTTCCGTATTCAATTCAAACTTCTCCTATTGACCTATAAGTGCATTCACTCTGCCGCTCCCCAGTACCTCTCCACTCTTGTCTCCCCCTACGTCCCCTCTCGAGTACTCTGTTCTGTAGATAAATCTCTCTTATCTGTCCCTTTCTCCTCTACTGCTAATTCCAGACTCCGTTCCTTTTATCTCGCTGCACCTCACGCCTGGAATAGACTTCCCGAGCCTGTACGTCTAGCCCCGTCTTTGGCCGCTTTCAAATCAAAACTCAAAACCCACTGCTTTTGACTCCTAACTTACTTGCCCTGTCCCTTATCCTCACCTCTCTATTCCCTTACCCTTAATTGTTCTGTCTGTGTACTGTCTTATCTAGATTGTAAGCTCTTTAAGCAGGGACTGTCTTTGTGTATGGTGTACAGCGCTGCGTATGCCTTGTAGCGCTATAGAAATGATAAGTAGTATGTAATGAACTTTAACGCAATACCACTTTATTTCTCATTACGGCAATGAACTCTCCATACCTGACTGTTTAATCTACTATGTCACTTATGAACTTTAATGCAATACCACTTTGCATTTCTCATTCCAGAAATGGTGATCGCCATTATGGCATAATGTAAGCCACATTGAGCCTGCAAATAGGTGGGAAAATGTGAGATACAAATGCATCTGTTTTTGTGCTTAGCACCTATAGAAACCCACATTATATACATATGTACACAGGCTGCACTAAAGATCTCTGAATAATTAGAAACTGATGAGGTCTCTATGTACCATAGCTTGGAAGAACAAAGTTGGGCCAGCTGTTAGCTCAAAATACAAGTTATGTTATTTGCTACACTGTCTTTTCATTACCAGAACATCAAAGACATTTACATTTTTAAAAATTAAGTAATGTTGTGCACTGCCGTGCCGAAGACCAGGTTTTAATCGTTCCCGGCACCAGCTGACAGGGGGAGGGTGGAGTCCCATGGCATAGCAGTAACATATACCCCCGGATTCTATATAGCGTGCCTAGAGATCTGCGCTAAAATCCAAGCAGATTCTATAATACCGCACATAACTTAATTGGCATAACAATCTAATCAGCACTGATATCAGCACTTAACAAGCAATAATGAGCACCGATTCGCACAGATTAGAATTTATGCGCACAACTCGCTAAGCGTATTCTGTAATGCAGTAAGCCTAATTTCTAACATGTACACGTAAAAAGAGTTATGGGCGGGGAAATGGGTTTTTCATGAGTGTTCCAAAATTTACGCGCATAGTTCTAGAATATGGCCCAGTGCGCCTAAATCTACGTGCACGGATTTATGCCAGGTTTTCGTTGGTGTAAATGGATGCGCTTAGTTTTAGGGTCTGATATATCAACTAAGTGTATTCTATATACCGCGCCTAAATCTAGGCAATGGTTGTAGGGCACCCGGTCAAAAGAAACCAGACAAAAAAGTTCCAAACAAAAAAAGTTCCCGACATAAAAGTCCCTGACAAAATAGACCCCTGACAAAAGGGCCTGATGAAATAGATTTATTTTTGAATGGTACGAATTTGAAGGGTACAAAGAAGCGGAGGAGTCATAAATTACTGAGAAAGTCCACAGCTTGTCACTTGAAAGTCCTGGCACCTGCCTACGGCTTGACTTCACTATCCACACTTGGTATCTAGTGAGAATCATAAATCTGTTTTGTTGTGGGGTTTTTTTTTGTCAAGGTCTGTTTTGGTTTTAATCTGTTTTGTTGGGGGTTTTTTGTCGGTTTTTTTTTGGTATGATCTATTATTTCGGGGTGCCCGGTTGTAGAATACGCTTTGTCAGCACTGATTTCAGAGCCAATTATTTTAGGTGCCATATATAGAATCTCCCTCATAGTGGCAAGGCTTGGGGGGGGCAGACTGGGTCGCAGCGAAAGCAGTGATTTCTGGTCCCCAGATAAGGACTGTTACTCCAAGAGCTACAACATGAGACCAAAACCCCCCTATGGTGGCTTTGAATATAGGCTCAGTTTTGTCGCCTAGTAGACACCAGTTCCAAAATGAACAAGAATAATCTGCCGGGCCAAAAAAATAAATAAATAAAAAGTGCAAAGTTTACCAGTTATTTCCTGTCCTTTGACAAGGTCATCTGGATGCTTGTCATTCATCATTACCAAGGTGACAGCAGCTCTGTTCTCCAACCACACTGGCATAGAACTACAAAGCCTGCTCTCTAGTGTGGCCCAAATCACCTCATAAAGATCGCTTTTCAGGAGCGGAAGAATGACCTGCCAACAAGCATTATAGGAAGAAAGCAGAACAGGTGTTCAGTGGTCTACAGGGATAACAGGAATAAAACAATTTAGCATATGAATATCGACCTACTGTATTTTTTTTCAGATGCATGGCATTGCTACAGGTATTATAACAAAAGAGAGGGAACGAAGTACAAACTAAAGTCCAAACAAAAAAAACAGCACCACGGGCCTTTAAAAATGGAACACAGTTCTTTAATGAATGAGCCTTGACAAAAAGACCCGACACGGGCCATGTTTCGGTGACTAGCACCTGCGTTAGGGGTCACAGTGATGACGTGGAAAACTTGGGGAATAACTCGAATATATTCCTCTACAATATATTATTCCTTACCCCACGTCTCATATAGTAAAAGCTACAAAGCACCAAGGCACTTTCACTTTCTGTATCCAAATGGATGAGACGTGGGGTAAGGAATAATATATTGTAGAGGAATATATTCGAGTTATTCCCCAAGTTTTCCACGTCATCACTGTGACCCCTAACGCAGGTGCTAGTCACCGAAACACGGCCTGTGTCGGGTCTTTCTGTCAAGGCTCATTCATTAAAGAACTGTGTTCCATTTTTAAAGGCCCGTGGTGCTGTTTATTACTACAGGTATTACCATTTCATCATCACGCAGTTCATGAAATAAGCAAGATTTAGTGTGTGGGTTAGGAATAATTAATGAAAAGCAATCGACTTACTATTACAGGGTATCCAGGTGCACAACATACACACTTGAGACAGGCAGAAAAACTACAATTAGCATTTATAAACTACAAGAGAATTCGCAGATAGAGGAAGACAGGTGACAATATCTGGAAAAGCTAAGAGAAGCTGGTAGAGTGGTCAGGAAAGCAAAGATGCAAATGGAAGAAAAAAATAGTCAATAGTCACCTGACACGCTGGCTCTCCAAAACAGCATTTAAACTTCAATACTTTGGGTCCATCTTTGGTGAGCATTAATCCAGCATAGAGCACACCTGGGCAGAGAGAAGAAAGCCCATCAACAAACATCACTCCACACAGAACTCAAGAACTTCCTGGGAACACATTTCTATTTGTATTTATTACTTTATTTATTTTTTATTTATTTGTTATATTTGTATCCCACCTTTTCCCACTTATTAGTAGGCTCAAAGTGGCTTACATAGTTCTGGAGAGGTGGTTACAGACTCCGGTGCGAACCAATACAGTATAGGGGTACTATTACAGTGACGAAGTATCGGTAAATAGGTTGGGGTGATACAGACAAAATGTTAGGGTGTGATCATATGTCAGGGTTGAAAACTGTCCGTTTCCTGATTAAAATGCCATATTTCATCATTCGGTATTTATGTCACATACTGTGGGGTATGCCTTCTTGAACAGGTGGGTTTTTAGGTTTTTTTTTTCGGAATTCTAGATGATGATTCGTAGATTTCAGGCGTTTTGGTAGAGAATTCCAGAGCTCTGTGCATATGTAAGAGAAACGTGACGCGTATGTTGATTTATACTTCAAGCTTTTACAACTTTTTTTACAACTTTAAAGTGGACTAAGACATTTAGACATTTCTAAGGGGTATCTTGTCTCAGGGCAGTCTATCATGCGGCTCTCCCCTCAAGGGCCCTCAGAATATTTATCTTCTTCTCGTTATCTCCCTTCCTTCACTCTTTTCCAAAGAAGCACATTCTCTGACGTGGGAGGAGGGAGTTCCCTTCAAGGCCCAGGTGTAGTTTTTCTATTACAACAAACATGCATATATTGATACAGTGTGCTCCAAATAACTTAACTGGGGACTTGTAAAAAAAACTTTCTGCTTTGAGATAGTTTTTCTTTCCTGAGATCGTACTGCATGAGGTAGGCAGTCATCATACAGCTCCGTTATTTGTGTCTGTTATCCCCGTCACTGATGGTCAGTTCTTTTAGGTTGGTGGTTCCCTGAGTGTTGGGCAAATCTATTTCCACATACAGTACAGTATCAACTATCCAACCTCCGCTAATCTGACCATCTGGCATATTCGACAGAACCTCCCCCCGTGACATCATCGCGTTGCCGTTAAGAAGCGTGCAGCTTCTCTTCCTGTTTTCTGGATTCACACGATGCCAGGAAGCCATGTTTTTGAGCTGAGATCGTGCTTCTCTGCAAGGGAACCTGGGCTGGTACTCTTTTATGCACTCCTCATCTGAGTTAAGAAGCGTACGGCTTCTCTTCCTGTTTGTGATTTCAGCCCATGCTTCTACGCATTAATTTTTTGGATCGGGGACCCCGCTTTTGCAGCGAGGGAACTGTTTTTTTTTTTTATTTGAGAGCATGCTTTCATGCATTAATTTCTTTTTTTAGATCATGATTCTATGCAAGTGAACATAATTTTTGGATCTGGGACTCCGCTTGTGCAGCAAGGAAACCATTGAAGAAGTTTTAAGCTGAGACCTTGTTTTTATAACATTACAGCATGGCAGTAAGTTTTGGACCTGGGACCCCGCTTGTGTGGCGAGGGAACCATTGAAAATCTTTTAAAGCTGACATCTTGCTTTTATAACAGTACAGCATGGCAGCAATATTTATTTATTTAAGACATTTATATCCCACATTATCCCAAGGAATCTTGAGTTCAATGTGGCTGTGGCTTACATTGGATAATCAAAATAATTATGGAAGGAGTGTAACAGTATTGGTGTAATTGGTTAATTGTGGGTTGAAAAAATGATTAAGGATGGTAGTTTTAAGTACAATACCATGAAAGTAATCAAAAAGTTGGTCAAGAGTTGGATACATTAATTATAGATCAGCAATAGTAGGAATTAAACATATATCTGTTCCCTTCTCCACTACTGCCAACTCCAGACTTCGCGCCTTCTGTCTCGCTGCACCCTACGCCTGGAATAAACTTCCTGAGCCCCTACGTCTTGCCCCATCCTTGGCCACCTTTAAATCTAGACTGAAAGCCCACCTCTTTAACATTGCTTTTGACTCGTAACCACTTGTAACCACTCGCCTCCACCTACCCTCCTCTCCTCCTTCCTGTACACATTAATTGATTTGATTACTTTTTTTTTTTGTCTATTAGATTGTAAGCTCTTTGAGCAGGGACTGTCTTTCTTCTATGTTTGTGCAGCGCTGCGTATGCCTTGCAGCGCTATAGAAATGCTAAATAGTAGTAGTAGTAGTAATAATTGACAATCTGTTGTCAAGAATTTATTAAATAGGATTTCAAAGATTTGCGGAATATTAGATAATTATGTTGGTGTTTGATAGGTTTAGGTAATAAGTTCCACCATTTCGTGCCCAGATAAGTGAGGTCAATTGACAGAGTAGATTTATTATACACAACTTTTCTGCAGTTTAGGAAATGTAGTGTAAGATAATCTCTTGCTCCTGGGACTGCATTACGCAGGGGAAGTTCTATGAGTGGTCGCATGTAGCTTGGGGTTTTTCCATAAATTATAAGATGAATAAAAGCACATATCTTGAAGTTGACTCTAGCTTTTATAGGTAACCAATGAAGCTTAATTAGCAGAGGGGTTGCACTGTCAAAACGTGTTATATTACAAATAAGGTGAGCTGTTGTGTTTTGAACTGTTTGGAGAGTTTTGATTAACTGTACTTTACAACCGGCTTATGTTGCATTGCAGTAATCTAGTTGTGTTAGTACAAAGGGTTGTACCAGGAGTCTGAGGGTCTAGGTTGAGGAGTAGTTCCTTATGCATTTTAGCTTACAAAGAGTTTTGGAAGTTTTAGAAACAACCGAAGAGACTTGTGGTTCTAATTACTCCAAGTATTTTTAGTGTATTTTCCATTGGGTAGGTGGTTTGATCAATTGTGAAGCAGTTGTATAGGGTATGATCAAAAGGGTTTGCTATTACTAAGAACTTGGTTTTATCATGGTTGAGTTTTAGTCTAGAGTCAGATGCCCAAGACTCCACAAGGTTAAGATCCTCCTCCTCGCTATATGTGTGAGCACAGCCAGCCACCTCCTGGTATCTGTTATCTCTCACTTTCGCTTCCTCTCCTTCCCCATCTCCTCCCTACAGTCCTCTGGCCAGATCTGGCTTCTTTTCCTTTCCCTTCTTCTCCTTCTCCCCTTTCCCATAGTCCTCCAGCTGGATACGTGTCTGCTGTCTGTGTCTCTCCCTTTCCCTTCCTCCCTGCAGCCCTCCTTACTTTGATTCCGATTCACACAGGCAACGTTGAGCAGCATCGAGGGTCTTTCCTTTGGTGGGTCTGGTGGGAAATTGTATCACTGGTAACCAATGAAAACGTTGCAGAGGAGGGGGAGATATGATCTGACAAATGTGCTTTACGTATCATTTTGAAAGTCATATGTTGAACTGATTTTAGTCCATCCTTGCTTTACCCCACAGTATATGTGAACTTGTAGACTTTTGGCTTAGCTTCATAGTTCCCCCTGAAAAAGAACTAAATCTGTTTGCAATGACCTGATCCCACCTCTAGATGGGACCAGGAGGTTTTCTAGTGCATAATTCTAGAGTCACCCTGACACATGTTCTCTTACCTATGTATGACGAGCCCTCTTGCCTCATCCCATCAATAGCTTGTTGAAGAATAGTGCTGTGAATATTCTCTAATAGAGCTTTGGAAACCTGATGGAGGACATCAAAAGGGAAGGGTGTTCAAATAAAGTTTCTTGTTACTTTGGTAGCATTGATGTTTATTATTTAAAAAAAAAAAAAACCTGCACAGTTGGGTGCCCATTCATGTCAGCCCATTCTCTTTCCACTTGGCTAAGGTTCTGCCTGTGCAGCAGTACCAGAACTTTCAAAACTCTTCCAGAATAAAAGCAGTTCTAGCCTTCCACTAAGTCTGCAGCTTCCAGAACAGGAAATCTGTAATTACGGATTATGTTTAATAATCTCTCTATATAAAAGGCAACCCCAACGTTCTGAAGCCTCCACAGAAGTTGAGGCGCCCGAGATATCCGGTGTGCCCTGGAGTGTCTGCACCGCCCTCGCGTCAAAACGTCATGGCGTTGAGGGCGGAGCTATGACACTCGAGGGCAGAAACGGAAACGCCACAGGCATGGCCACGGAGGCGCAGCAAAAAAAAAAAACCCTCCCCACACACAGCGACGCGAACCCCGAACAAGGCAAGTAGCTCGGAGGGACGGAGGGAGGAGGCCCCTTGCTAGCGCCCGTTTCATTGCGCTCAGAAACGGGCATTTTTTCCTAGTAAACTAATGATTTATTTAACAGTACTACACCTGAGGTACTGGGCAATAAGCTCCCATGCTTGTTGTGTCTCCATCTGAACATCGCTCATGATCCTGGACAGGTGGCATGAGGGCAGCAGTGGTGCCATCACTGAAACATAAGCACTGCAAGGGAACACAGAGCATTAATATCAGTACTGGTAACATGACCAACCCTCTTCTTCCCCTTCCCAAGTAGACTTTTTAGCATGCTGTCATTCAGGCTTTCCCCCAGTCTGCACTCTGTAGCAAAGATCAAATAGCAGAATAATTGTCCTTCTTTCTCTCGTATAGCCAGGCTGGTTTTGCTTAGACTGGGGCAGAACCTCTAATGGGTTCTAAACCCCCTCACCCTGGTGGCCAGGGCTCCCTCCCTTGTAAACAGTTTGTTTTACCCACAATCTTCTACCTTTCTATACAATGCTATCCTTAAGGGAACATCCAGTCACCAACATCCTCCAGCAGGGTCCTACCTTGCTTGCTTCTCCCTTCAAAGCTTGTTGGGATGGCTGTCAGAAAGTTTGCTTCCTCCTAGCTCTACTTCCCCTTCTGCAATCACCTGCCTCTGTTCATGTTCCTGGAAGCAGAGTTTAGGGACCAAAGCCCCTTTGTCTCATGGGACTTGAAGTCCTTTTTTCCTAGCTCTTTTCATTTTAGCACATGGATTTTCAACTTAGTCCTCGGGACACACTCACCCAGTCAGGTTTTCTGGATATCTACAATAAATATGCCTGACATAAATCTGCATGCACTACCCCCATTGTATGCAAATCTATCTTAAGCATATTCATTGTGGATATGCTGAAAATTTTACTGGCTAAGTGTGTCCCAAGGACTGAGTTGAGAATCCCTGTTTTAGCAGATATGATCCTTTCCTTTGCTCTGGGGCAGATGCTCTCAATCCCGTCCTCAGGACACACCCAGCCAGTCAGGTTTTCAGGATATCTATTCCCTGCATATTCATTATGCATTTGCATACAATAGAAGTAATATATATATAAATTTATCTCATGCATATTCATTGTCGATTTCATCCTGCAAACCTGATTGGCTGAGTGAGTCCTGAGGACTACATTGAAAACTCCTGCTCTGGGGGATTATTCCCTCTTTGCTTTTCTCCAGGAAGGAATGTAAATTCTATCACACTATTCCAGTGGTTCCTAAGCCTGATCCTGGAAGCACCCCAGCCAGTTAGGATATCTACAATGAATATTCATGAGAAAAATTTGCATGTAGTGAAGGCAGTGCAATGTAAATCTCTCTCATGAATATTTATAAACCTGACTGGCTGGGGTGCCTCCAGAATCAGCTTTGGGAACCACGGCACTATTCATTGTGGATGTCCTGAAAACCAGATTGGCTGAACAAGCCCTACGGCTGGGCTAAGAACTGCTGCCCTAAATGGAAGAAGCAGGGGCGTAGCTACATGGGGCCACGGGGGCATGGGCCCCTACAGATTACGCCCTGGCTCCCTCTACATTTGACCCCTTGCCCTACGCCCCGCCGCCGCATCAGGTACCTTGTTTGTTGGCGTGGGGTCCCCAAACTGCGCCAGCCGAAGAGTCTTCTTCAGCGTTGGTCCACTCCGGCACCTTCGTTGTGTTATCATCTGTTTCCGACACCTTACATCCTGCACCATGCATTTAGCTCCGTGCAGGACGTAAGGCGTCAGAAACAGATGATCACACAACGAAGGCGCCGGAGTCAACCAGTGCTGAAGAAGACTCTTCAGCTGGCGGGGATTGGGGACCCTCACCAGCAAACAAGGTACCTGATGCGGTGGGGGGACAGGGGGCGGGTGGCGGGGGGGGTCCAAAGCGGCGGGAGAGGTGGCTAAACAGTCCCCCTACCTTGGGCTCTGGCCCCCCCTCCCGCCGAGGGCTGGCTACGCCCCTGGGAAGAAGCAGATCATAACAGAGATGTCAAGTTATCCAGTTCCAGGCAGGAGATTTTGGGACAGCCCTGGATTTCTGACCACCTCCATCCTGTTGCACTTATTTCAATGGGCAGGAACAGGCACTACAAATCCCACACTGCTTTGGAATGTAAGTTCAAAACCAGGACTGTCCCAAAATCTCCAGCCTGGAACTGGGTAGCTTGGCATCTCTGTCAAAAATATCACAACGAACCAGGGCAGAGGTTCTCAAACTGTGAGTTGGAACTCCAAATGGGATCACAAAATACACATTTGGGGTTATGACCTGGGTGGAGCTTCCATAGGTGCATCATTATTCTGCATCTTGGGGGAGGGGGAATCACACAGCTTTATTTTGCTACTATCATGGGGTCATAGCCACAAAAAGATTAATAAGTACTTACTAGAAAATATCAGTATAAAAACCTCACTAATGGAAGAAAGTCTCCCTCAGAAACTGGGTCACATGGGTACTCTGCACTGAATATTTCCAAGAAAATTACTTTTTGAGATGAGATTATAAGCCACACTTTTTAGTATACGTTTACTTTTTTTGTTATGTCAGGATGGGAAAATTATTTGTAATTACACAATATGGTTAAAATCTTCTTGCTTGATAAGTAATATTTATGCTGCTTGTTCATTTTTTTCAGACTTTATTTTTTATAGTTTCGAATTGTAACTTTATTTGTGAACCCATGTCGGGGAAAGAGTGGACTATAAAATCATATTGATATTGATACTCTATACTAGAACTGTGCTTCTCAACCCAGTCAGTCAGGTTCTCAAGAAATCCACAATGAATATGCATGAAAGAGATTTTGCATGCACTGCCTTCTCAGTATGCAAATCTCTCTCATGCATATTCATTGTGGATATCCTGAAAGCATGACTGGCTGGGTGTGCCCCAAGGACTGGGTTGAGAAGCACTGCAATAAAAAAATGACAGTTCCACCAGAATTGATATATGGCAAGAATAGCAAATACAGCAGGGGTTTCCAACCCAGCACACATACACAATCAGTCAAGATTTTCAGAATACACACAATGAATATGCATTGGATAGATTTGCATAGAATGGAGGCAGGACACACCAATCCACCTTATAAATCAATGATTCCCGAACTTGCCCTGGGGGAACTCCAGCCAGTCAGGTTGTTAGGACATCCACAATAAATATGCATGGCATAGATTTGCATATTAAGGAGGCAGTGTATGTAAATTGATCTCATTAATATTTATTGTGGGTATCTTGAAAACCAGACTGGATTGGTGTGTCCCAAGAAATGGACTGAGAATCCCTGGAATAGAGAGAATACAAGAACATAGGGGTTTCCCAAACCTGCCCTAGGAATCCTACAGTCAGTTGGGTTTTTAAGATATAGTAACATAGTAGCATAGTAGATGAAGGCAGAAAAAGACCTGCACGGTCCATCTAGTCTGCCCAACAATTTAAACTCATATGTGCTACATTATGTGTATACCTGACCTTGATTTGCATCTGCCATTTTCAGGGCACAGACCGCAGAAGTCTGCCCAGCACCAGACCCGCCTCCCAACCACTAGCCCCGCCTCCCCCCACCGGCTCTGCCACCCAATCTCGGCTAAGCTTCTGAGGATCCATTCCTTCCGAACAGGGTTCCTTTATGTTTATCCCACGCTTATTCGGAAATTTTTTGATTTGTCTGTCTTTAGATTGTTGATTCAAAACTGGACTATTGTAACTATTTATATTGGTTGCACAAATTTGGTGAAGTCTAAATTACAAGCACAAATGCAGCAGCAAGAGTTATTTTTGAAGTATTCCTTTGTTATTCCATTTGCATTGGTTACCATTGGAGGCAAGATTTCAATTTAGCTTTGACCTATCAAGCACTGTATGGACCGACTCCTGCTTATTTAGGTGTTCATCTTGTTTTTCTAAATGATTTTATTTCTAGATCTAACAGAAATCAATTTTTACTAAAATTTCCCTCATTTCGCCATGTAAAGGCAAAGAGGATTTTTCTCAATCTACTTTTGCCTATCAGGCTGCACAGTTTTGGAATTCTCTTCCTTCTTCTCTTTTAAGAATTTGTTGTTATCTTCAGTTTACAAAAGTTCTTAAGACATTTCACTTATTTGTGGTAATTGTGTATTTTTTGAAAATTATTGTATATGCCAGTGGTTCCCAAACCTGGTCCTGAAGGTACCTCAGCCAGTCAGGTTTTCAGGATATCCACAAGGAATATTAATGAGAGCTGTTTGTATGCACTGCCTCCACTGCATGCAAATCTCACTCATGAATATTCATGGTGGATATCCTGAAAACCTGACTTACTAGGGTGCCTCCAGGACCAGGTTTGGGAGCCACTGGAATATGCAGGAAATCGATTTATATACACTGGGTTCCAAGGTATGCAACATTATCCCATATATATATATGCATTATGGATAATCTGAAAACCCAACTGACTGTGGGGGTCCCTAGGGCAGGTTTGGGAAGTACTATAATAACCCAGCATCAGTGTCCATACGGCTCAGCTAAGAGACCGCTATTACTTACTGCAAGCTCCTCCCCTTCAAGGCGCTCTTCCACAAGGAAGATTTCTGCTGCACATCCAAGTTTCTTATCCTGCATTAAAAGTAATCTCCAGTTACCACATCACTACAATTTTCCATCTAGTGATAACAGTGTTATTTAAGCCAATGGTTCCCAAATTTGATACTGGAAGCACCCCAGTCAGTCAGGTTTTCAGGATACCCGCAATAAATATTCATGAGAGGGATTTGACATGTAGTCTGTTATGGATATTCATTGTGGATATCCTGAAAACCTGATTGGCTGGACTGCCTCCAGGAACGGGTTTAGGAATCGCTGTTTTAAGCTATATCTACTAGTTACTGCAAATATAAAGCTCTTTAAAATAGGAGTAGATTTCTTTTTTTTTTTCAGGGTTTATATTATCATGGGCTGTTGGCCCTGTGGTAACTAGGTGTTTAGCAGCTCTGAAAAAAATCATTGTGAAAACCTGGATTTCTGACAAAACCCACTGTGTTGCATTATGGGACTTGTAGCACTGATTACCATGGGTAAAACCAGGGGCTAAAATAACATACATAACACACTGCTTTGGTATGTAACTTCAAAATCAGGACTCACCAAAAACAGAGATGCCAAGTTACTCAGTTCTACGCTGGAGATCTTGGATCAGTTCTGAAATTCTGACCACCTTATCCTGATGCATTATGGGACTGGCAACACTAATATCAATGGGCAGGATCAGGCATTACAAAACCCACATTGCTTTGGGATGTAAGTTCAAAACTAGGGTTGTCCCAACATCTCCAGCCTGGAACTAGGTAACTGGGCATCTCTGCAAAAAGCCTCCCTCCTAGAGATGGGTAACGTGGCAGTTCTGTTTTTGGTTTTAAATATCAGAAGTGGGGGTGTTTAGTCTATTAAAATGAGAAGCACCCATAAATAAGTTTCTGGAAGCTTATACCTAGGGTTACCATATTATACCTTTTCAGAAATGAGAGTACCAGTTCCTCAAAGGCCTAGGTATTACGGACTTTTCACAGGGAAACTGAGGGGCAGCCATCTTTTGAAAGAAATGAGTGATGTCAGTTTGTTCCCCACATTCTATGAAAAAAAGGTGCAAGCAAAATAATGCTGAAGAACCTTTGGCATATAGCAGGAGCTTGCATTTTTTTTCATGTTAAAGCTTTAACCTTCCTTATGTTGTTGGAAAGTAAAACCTCGGGCAAAAGATGTGTTGTGTCAAACCTGCGCAAAGGAGGTGAGTTGCAAGTTTTTGGCATTTCTCTGCCCAGTATTTGATTACTCTTTAAATCTGGACCTAGGTGTAGCCAAACTTTAAAAAACTTAGGGGTGGAGTATAGTTATAATTCTGAAATGGGTCACAGATGTTGCAGCAAGTGGATCAGAGGAAGAAAAGCTATATTATGGACAGCAGTGCAGGAGAAGGGAACTTCATGAGATACACAGTAATAATGGAACCCAAGATATATTGTACACCATGTGCAGGCGGAGTTATTGAGAAAGGGAACAAGGGGATCTAGCCTCGTGGTTCAATGTCAGTAAAGTGTGTGGCAGTACATGGGAGCCAGGTTTAATTCTATGCTTCTGCTTCTTCAGCAGATTAGAGCTGGTTCTTGACAGTGATCATAGCCCCTGTTTGACAGAGCTCTACTCATTTGCAACAGCAATTTCTATTGATTCCAAATAACCACGGCCAATGGCTCTCAACTAGAGGATTGTCACTTCTGTGGCTGAATTTGATGGTAAGGGATTAATAATGATGGAAAAAGTTTTAGGAGTTGCACCAGAAAGCTCATGGCACTGTAGTCTCATAAGCCAGTTGCCCTAGAAGCCCAAAGATGCAAAAGAAAGCATGTTAGACAAACAGAGAAAGCTATGGTATGACTAAACAAGTGGAGGAAAGCATGCACAGCGAGTGGGGGGGTCATAGAATTCTTTTCATTTCCTCTGCTCTGTGTGTGTCTGTGTTTGCTCTGCATATATAGTGGTGGTAGGGTAGCTGAGGGTAATGTAGAAGTTTGAGAAAAGATAGTTGTAGAGGGAGAGGCAATTTGCAGGGTACTGTTGCAGGAAGTAATTTTTGGGAGCATGGGCAGATGCAAGGGGTAGTATTTGGAGGTAGTGGTATGGAAGGGGTCCAGAGAAGTGGAGAATTTGTGTCAGTTATATAAAGAAAAATTGTTAGCTGCTCATGATGAGAGAGCCATAACTTTGAAGGGAATGAGCTGTGAATATCATCTGTTACCTGTAACTACTGAAACTAAATGTACTATACAGGACCTTGAGACTAGACATGAAACCAGGCATAAGAGAGAAATGTGTGTGTAGTCTAGCCAAAGATAAGGTGTGCTGTAAATATTACAAGCAATGTGTGAGAAAGAAATGAGTATACTGTTTACCAATTTTGTGATCGTGGAATGTGCTGTCATGCTGAATATTGCTAATAAAAAGGCAAAGCTGAGAAGGGAATACAGAAGCTAGTCAAGTAAGGCTGCTAAACTTTGCAGCTGTGAGACTACTTCCCTGAAGCTTTAGCCATATAAATATTTTGGTGTCTGGTTTATTTTTTCCTCTTGTATAGACCTCGGGTTCCAAGACACAAGAGCTGAGGATGCACATATTAGGGACCAGAACCAGACCGCAGTGGTCATTTTCACGGTGGTGGAGCAGTTTGCAGCAGGTAGCTCTGATTGTGGGGTAGTTTGTAGACAGGTGGGGCAGTTGTAAGAAGGCAGTTGTAGGGGGTTAGGTTTTGAAGGTAGTGGGGAGTTGTGGGTGGGTAGTTTTTAGAATTGGACAGTTTACAGAGTTGTTCAGTGGAAGTCTTTAGGGATGGGACAATTTGCTGGAGTAGGTTTAGGGGGTGGAGCAGTTAAGGGGTGTTGTGGTAGTGCGGGTGTATGGCAGATGCAGGGGTGTGGGGGGGTAATATAGGCGGTATGACAGTTGCAGGGGATATTTTGTAGGTGTGGGGCAGTTTACTGGGTGGTAGGCATTTGAAAGGGGTAGTTTTTAGTATGGGGTAGAGGGGCTGTAGCAAACGGATAGCTTTTGGACTGTAGGGGCAATTTGAGGGGTATGGCAGTTGTGGGGATGCAGTTTGGGAAAGTAAAGAATGAGGCAAGGAAATCCGAAAGGTGGAATTCCCTAAAGATATGTTTCACTTTTTGTATACTAGAACTCCTTTTCCCATAGAAATGCATTGGGCCATTTGTATTTTTGTTGGGGCAGGGCTTATTTCTGTGGAACCCCCCCCCCCCCCCCCCCATTTCATTTTTGAATCAGATGTGTCCTTTTACTGATTTTCTCTACATGCCAAGTTTCAGCCTATTCTGTTAAATTTTCTATGTAAAAGAAGCTGGAACTCCTATCATACAAATTAATTAGACTCAGGTTATTTTGTGTGTGTGTGTGTGTGGGGGGGGGGAATTTATCTGGAACTCTCAGTCCAATTTAGCCCATTTTCAAACGTACCCCCCCCCCCCCCCCGTTTACTAAGCCATGCACTAATGCTGACACAGCCCATTTTGCTTTGAATGGGCTGTGTTGGCATTGTCGCACGGTTTAGTAAACATGGGGGTTAATGTGTCTTTTTACCGGATTTTCCCTCATGCCACATTTCGTCCCATTCTGTTAAATTTTCAGAGAGCTATTTTGCCCTCAAGCAGGCAGACAGACGGAGAATTCTTGACTCCTTCTGTATAATTCTTTCCATCTTCTGTTGGGATGGAAAGAATACAAAGATATTGTTGATTCATTCTCATAATTTCTACAGCAGACTTGCATATTGCTCAGAAGGAAACAATCCAACACTTATCATGCTATGAAAACCCAGATACTTCTAGTAGTAGAATGGTGAAAACTCTTTCAAGTGATGGCAGGGTGTGACTCACCTGCATTAGACTTTGCACAGCTCTGCAGGCCCCATCTTTATCCTCTGCAATACGAACACCTTTTCCAGTTGTCAAACCATTTGCCTTTACAACCAAGGCAGGGAAGTCTGCACTGTAAGCAGAGATAAGAGATTCCACTTGTAGTCAAAGATGCAAAACACCATGACCAAAAGAAGCGGCTTAACCATTCGACCAGGAGCTGCCTCAGGCTGCCAGCCATAAAGGGCGCCAAAATCCCCATCCACTGATAACATAGGCAGCTGAGAGACCTTGGTTTACAATTTTATAGCAGTAACAGCATTAATCATCACAATACACAATGTCTTTAATCTGGTATAACTCGGCCGCAGCTTTATTTATATACAAACATCTTACATATGGGTATACCAAGCCTCCCACAGCCTCTGGCTCAATGTCCATCCTCAGTCCGCCGTCCTACCAGGACTGACCAATCGTAACCTGAGCTCCCCGCCGTCTAGCAAGGGAGCTCCACCGTACTCGCAGCTGCCCCAGCTGCCTAGCTTACACCATCAGGCTTGGGTACCCCGCCAAAGCTGCGACAGTATAGAACAATGTACAGTAAACATAGCATAAATTGGGGAGGGAGGGCTGGGTGCACCTTGGAGCCCGGACACGAAAGAGGGCGTCCGGGCTCCTCCCCGGGGCTTTTATGCCCCGTTTTTTCTCCTCCCTCTCCCAGCGGGGTGCCCCTTTCACGCGACCACCTTGTACCTGTCCTGGGCACCCCGCTGGCCCGACCGCGCATGCCCCCTCGGTGCACGGCGCCATGTTATCTTCGGCTCCGTGCACCCAAGGGGGCACTGCACCTCTCTGTTCCATGGCCAATGCCTCACCTGGCATTATGATTAGGTGCTTCTGCCTTTCTCCTCCCAGCAGGTTCAGCACCTCTGATCTCTCTCTCAACCCTGCCTGCCCCTGGCCATGCAAACCTGCTGGCAGCAGAAATATGAAAAGAGGCAGCCTCTGGTCAGGCCTTGAGTGTTTCCTCAGTTAGTGTTCTGTTCACAGGAAATTGCAGCAAAGGAGATGGGACCAACAGAGGGAACACCAGGGGCTGGTTGGAGGCTGTCTGTCTTCACATTCCTAATGCTGGCAGGTTTGCAGGGCTGGGGGGGGGGGGGGGAAGGGGAGGAGAGGGTCACAAATGTGAGTAGAAGGGGTACTGCTGATGCAGTAGGTGGGGCACCAATGTGGGGAGGAGGTGGGGTGCTGCTGATAATGGGGGGGGGGGGGGGGGGCGGGTGCGGGACACTGAAGCAAATTGGCTCATGGAGCCCTACTCATTTATATTAGTGTTTCAGGTATTGCCAGTCTTGCAGAACAGAACATATTTAAGCAGGTCATATCTGTCCTCAGTCATCTCTTTTCCAAGCTGAAGAGCCCTAGCTGCTTTAGCCTTTCCTCATAAGAAGTTGTCCCATCCCTTTAGCATTTTCATTGTCCTTCTCTGTACCTTTCCTAATTCCACAATACTTTTGAGATGCTGTTACCAGAATTGCACACAGTATTCGAGATGCAGTCGCACCATTGAGCAATACAGAGGCATTATAACATTCTCATTTTTGTTTTCTATTCTTTTCCTAATAATTCCTAACATTTTGTTTGCTTTCCTAGAACATAAGAATAGTCATACTTGGTCAGACCAATGGTCTATCTAGCCCAGTATCCTGCTTCCAACAGTGGTCAATCCAGGTCACAAGTACCTGGAAAACCCAAAAGAGTTAAAATGGGATTTGAACTTGTGTCCCTTGGTTAATAGTCCACTGCACTAATTATTAGGCTACTCCTCGTCACTACACACTGAGCAGAGGGTTTCAACATATCGTCAACGATGACACCTAGATCCTTTTTCTGAGTGGTGACTCCTAATGACGCTCAGCCTATTGTATCCCTATGGGCTATTTGGCACTTGACGTACACTAATTCACTAGCGCACACTAGGGCTCATTTTCGAAAGAGAAAGATGCCTATCTTTCGACATAAATCAGAAGATGGAAGTCCTTCTCCCAGGGTCGTCCAAATTGGTATAATCGAAAGCTGATTTTGGACGTCCCCAAGTGCACTCCGTCGCAGGTACGACCAGAGTTCAAGGGGGCGTGTCGGAGGCGTAGCGAAGGCCGGACTTTGGCGTGCCTAACACTTGGACATCCTAGACCCATAATCGAAAAAAAGAAGGACGTCCCTGACGAACACTTGGACGTTTTCACCCGGACCTGTTTTTCTTACGACTAAGGCACAAAAAGGTGCCCGAAATGACCAGATGACCACCAGAGAGAATCGGGGATAACCTCCCATTACCCCCCCAGTGGTCACTAACCCCCTCCCACTCTCAAAAGATATCTGTAAAAATATCTTTTGCCAGCCTCAGATGTCATACTCAGCGCCATCAGAGCAGTATGCAGGTCCCTAGAGCAGTTTTAGTGGGTGCAGTGCACTTCAGGCAGGCGGACCCAGGCCCATCCCCCCTACCTGTTACGTTTGTGGAGGAAACAGCGAGCCCTCCAAAACCCACCAGAAACTCACTGTACCCACATCTAGGTGCCTCCCTTCACCCATAAGGGCTATGGTAGTGGTGTACAGTTGTGAGTAGTGGGTTTTAGGGGGGGCTTGGGGGGCTCAGCACACAAGGTAAGGGAGCTATGCTCCTGTGAGCATTTTATGAAGTCCATTGCAGTGCCCCCTAGGGTGCCCAGTTGGTGTCCTGGCATGTCAGGGGGACCAGTGAACTACAAATGTTGGCTCCTCCCATGACCAAAGGGCTTGCATTTGGTCATTTCTAAGATGGGCGTCCTTGGTTTCCATTATCGCTGAAAATCAGAAACGACCAAGTCTAGGGACAACCATCTCTAAGAACGACCAAAATTTAAAGATTTGGGCGTCCCCGGCCGTATTATCGAAACGAAAATGGACGTCCATCTTGTTTTGATAATACGGATTTCCCTGCCCCTCCATCGGGATGTTTTGCAAGGACGTCCTCAATAAAACTTGGGCGTCATTTTCGATTATGCCCCTCCACGCCATACTTTGTATTGTTATTTGAATATTTTTGCTGCTCTAATTGTCTATTGCTTATCTTTGATTTATTCTTACTGTACACCACCTTGAGTGAATTTGTTCAAAAAGGTGGTAAATAAATCCTAATAAATAAATAATAAACTGTTGGCATTTGAGTAATCCATTTTGAATGATAAATTGAAGCCACTGATGGAAGTATACAAGTGAAAAGATGGCTGCCATCAGCTAAGCTAAGTTTGCATTTGGAACAAGTTATTGAAGAAAATCTTGTTTAAAATTTGACACATTTGAGATTGCACTGTTCACACAGAAAATAACAACTTTTTAAATAAAAACCATGATTAAAAAGGAGGTTTGCTTACCAGTATCTACACAGCAGGATTTAGCTACCTGGGTTCCAAATGGTGGAACTCAATATCAAAAAAAAATAAGAAGCATTACAAATCTCCTCCAATTCAGAAAAGAAATGAAAACCTACCTCTTCAAAAAAATTTTACACCTAATCACAGAGATATTGTTGCCTTCCTTTGAAATCTACCTCTTCAAAACCTATATGAATAAATATCACCAAAACTCTACAACTGAACACAAAAGCTACCACTACCTTTTCCACTTCAAATTTTATGAACAGTCGTGCGGATTTTGTAATTGCCCATGTAGGACTAGATTCTGTATTTCACGCCTAAAAATTCGGTGCTGAAATTAACTTTGCTTAAGCATATTCTATAAAGTACGCTTTCATTTAGACGTACTTTATAGAATACGCCTAAATTTCCGTGTGGTTTATAGAATACGCCCATACGCCGTGCCCCCTCCCTACCCATCTTCGAATCAATGCTCAAAGCCCACCTCTTCAATGTCGCCTTCGGCACCTAACCACTACACCTCTTCTCAGGAAAACTTATCTACCCCAACTTGACATTTCGTCCTTTAGATTGTAAGCTCTTCCGAGCAGGGACCGTCCTTAATTGTTAATTTGTACAGCGCTGCGTAACCCTAGTAGCGCTCTAGAAATGTTAAGTAGTAGTAGTAGTAATATGCCGAGTGCTGGTCCATGCAACTAAATTTAGTCCCGGCCAATATTTGTTATTTTACCAGCATGGGAGACATGCCTAGGGTTGGAGAGTAGGCATGCCTGCGCTAATCGGGTAGCGCAGGCACATTACCGTGTGCTACCCGATTAGCGCAGGAGTAGTGCAGGAGCCCTTACCACCTCCTAAATAGGTGGCGGTAAGGGCTCCCTGTGGTAACGGCAACGTGCTAATGGGGAAATTAGCGCGTGGCCATTACATAAAAACCCCTGAATGCAGCCATTTTACTGCCATGCTAAAATTGACTACGGTGCACGGGAAACCTATGAGCGGCTTAGTAAAAGGACCCCATCTTGTAGTTGCGCCTACATATAGGTAAGAAAATAACCACACAATTTTATGAAAGGTCTTTTTTGCATGTAAAACCAGCTATACATACAGCAAATCTTTTAGAAATTATCCCCATAATCTGCCAGATTCTATATACTGTGTCTTAATTTCCACTTGGACATCAAACATATAAATGACAAGTGACCGACTCACCCGCAAATGCACAGTAGAGCCTGAACGTTGAGACAGGAAAAGTCCTAGCCCTGCCTCCACCAGCTCCAGAATTAGAAAGGAGGAGGAGTCAGAGGCGGGCGAGGGGCGGAGAGTACACAAACAGCCCGAACGCAAGTGGAGAGAAGGACGGGGCGTGGGAATCGGAGGGGGCATGGAAGGCGAGGGGCGGAGAGTACACAAACAGCCCGAACGTAAGTGAAGGATGGGGCATGGGAATCGGAGGGGGTGCTGTCGAAATCAGAGGGGGAAGGAGCAACGAATGAAGGCCCCACTCCCCGACATTGCCGCCGCCACCGCTCCCGCCCCCCTGCAGTGATATGAAAGCGCCTCTCACCTCCGTGTGAAAGCAGAACATTCTGCTGCCTGCAGCGCTTTCACACGGAGATGAGAGGCGCTTTCATATCACTGCAGGGGGCCCAGCACAGAGGGGGGCGGGAGCAGCAGCGAGGAGGGTAGCTGGACATGGGGGAAGGCCAGGGAGAAAGCAGGGTTGCTGGACATGGGGGGAGGGCAGGGGAGAGAGCAGGGTTGGTGGACGGGGGGAGGGGAGGACAAGGGAAAGAGGAGGGCTGCTGGACATGGGGGTACGGTAGGGGAGAGAGCAGGGTTGCTGGACATGGGGGGGACATGGGGGGAGGGCAGGGTTTGTGGACAGGGGGAGGCCATAGGAAAGAGGAGGGTTGCTGGACATGGGGGGAGGGCAGGGGACAGAGGAGGTTTGTGGGATATGGGGGGAGGGCAGGGGAGAGAGGAGGGTTGGTGGACAGGGTGGGGAGGCCAGCGGAGAGAGGAGGGCTGCTGGACATGGGGGGAGGGCAGGGGAGAGAGCAGGGTTGGTGGATGGGGGGAGGCCATAGGAAAATAAAAAACTCACCCGTTTTAACGGGCTTAACGGCTAGTAGTAGTAGTCGAAGCATATTCTATAACAATGCGCATAACTTAATTGGCTAACTAGCCAATCAGTGCTGTCAATTGGATGTTAGCAAGCAATTATCAGCACTAATTGGCATTAAGGTTTACGTGTACAACTTGCTAAGTGAATTCTGTAACACGGTGTGGTTAATTCTAAGTCGCATAGTTGAAAAGAGGGCGTGGCCATGTGCGGGGCATGGCCGTTTCAAAAATCTATGCACATTGTTATAGAATATACCTGCTCTATGCCAAGTAAAACATGGCGTAACTGACCATGACACAACCGGTTGTGTAGAGAGGCGCTTGGCGTATTTTATATACCACACGGAAATGTATGCCTATTCTATAAAATGTAGGCGTACTTTAGAGAATATGCCTAGGCGTATTTTTTTTACGTGCAGAATTTTCAGGCGCCGTATATAGAGTCTAGTCCAATATGTAATTCAATGAAATACCAGCTATGTCAGAACACTCCTCTCATGTAGTAATGTGTGACAGAGACCAATGATTTTATTTCACTTGTGCCCAGTGTGTTTCTTCTAGCAAAAAAGGTGCTGGTACTCAAATGTCAGGCCACCCTTCAGGGATGAGGTGATCACTGAGGGACTCACCAGACAATAGCCAGGACCCCTGCAACCAGTCACAGAATCTATGACAAGGCAGAATTTATGTGTAGAGCCTGAACTCTTTCATTAAAACTTGGGGACCATGGGCCAATTTCAGCACACAATGGAAAAGGTGCCGGTACTCAGTACCCCCAAGTACCCCCTCAAAAAAAGCCCTGCTGGTGCCAAAATCAGAGAGACGGACATTTACATAAGTACATAAGTGTTGCCATACTGGGACAGACCGAAGGTCCATCAAGCCATGTATCCTGTTTTCAACAGTGGCCAATCCAGGTCATTAGTACCTGGCAAGATCCCAAAACAAATTTAGAATGTGAAACTTAAGCAGGTAGGCCAAGCTTTACCCAGTAATAAAGCTGCATGCTTCATGGGGATTGGTGAAAGCTTTCCAGCGGGCACCTGGGATCCCGTGACGTTCCATAAATTCTTTGGCAAAACTCTTACTGGACTCCAGCTGTGCTGCCTTGGCTGTGGGACCAAAACATTTTACACCTGCTGAGGTCAAGTCGTCAACCAGCCCTAGCAATAAACAAGATATTACATCTCAGTTCTGCAGTTAACCAGAAAAAGTTAGCAATTCTGCACATCTCAGTTGCAAATGTATTAACTGAACCAAGTTAATAAATAGAAATAAAACTTTAAAAATGAAAGATAAAATATACCTTTTTATTTGACAATCTTAAATTTTTGACTAGCTTTAGGAGGCCAGAAACTTCTTCCTCAGGTCAGGATAGTATGAGCAAAACATAATATCAGAATATAGAAGTAAAACACAAACGCATTTCAATGACAAGTCTCAAGGGATAAGATGGGGGGAAGGAAGTGAGAAACAGGGAGAGATGGCTGGGTGATCAGAAGGCGAAAAAGCAATGCAATTTTACATAAGAACATAAGAGTAGTCATACTGAGCCAGATGCACTAACTCCACGGAAAAAGCCCTTCCCTTACTGATCCCTTAGCGAATCGGTAAAAAACGGGCATGCATGAAGGAAATCGCATGCAAATGAGCTGCTCGCTGTTAGCTCATTTGCACGCGATTTCCTTCCTAAGGAGGGGAAGCCAGTCGGCCAGAAGAGCATGCGCAGAGCAGCCAAGCGTAATGCTGGCTGCTCTGCGCATGCCAAAGATGGCTTCATACACGTCCTTCACTCAAAAAAAAGGACGTCCCTGACGAGCACTTGGATGTTTTTTTCTTCAGATTTTGTGATGGGCATCCGTCTCTTGGACGTCTTTTTCTTACGTGCCCGAAATGACCACATCAGAGAGAATCGGGGATCGGGACGTGCGAGGACGTCCAAATCAAAACTATTTGGACGTCCCTTTCGATTATGCCCCATCTTTTGCTCTTATTGTTCTGACCTCAGGAGTAAGGTTCTGCTTTCAAAAGCTAGTCAAAAAATGTATTAAGGGACCCTTGTACTAAGCTGCGGTAAGCATTAGCGCATGCTTACAACAGCAAAAGAGTGCTTACCATGGGATGCGTACAGGTGTCCCATGATCTTTTTTTCATGTGCGCACGATTCCCACACACTAAAAAAGAAACTTTACTTTTTTGTGCTGGGGGTGGGTCGGGGGCAGAGAGTAGGCATATACTGTGCTAATTGGTTAGCAATGCACTAACCGATTAGCACAAAAAAAGTGTAGTTAAGTGCACATGTGCTATTAGCCATGTGGAAGTTAATGCTGGAAATAGAAAAATCGGCCATTTTACCCACATGGCAAAAATGGTCTTAGCGTGCAGGATTGACATGCATAAGCACACGCTAAGGCCATTTTTTACCGGAGCTTAGTAAAAGGGCCCCTAAGTTAGTCAATTTTTACTTTCTTTTTATTTCTATTTATTATTCTTTAACACAGCTCCCGTAGCACTTTATAACAGAATTAGAAAGAGTAAAGAGAGTTGAAATACAATCCCACCATGGCTGCAGCATTACTGACTCGAGTTAGCAAAACCAAATAATACACACAGTGGCGTACCAAGGGGGGGGGGGGGGGGGCGGTCCGCCCTGGGTGCATGCCGCTGGGGGGTGCCGCGGTGCGCACCTGGCTCCAAGTTCGCTATCTTCGCTCGTTCGCTGCAGCTCCCTCTGCCCTGGAACAGGTTACTTCCTGTTCTGGGGCAGAGGGAGCTGCAGCGAACAAGCGAAGTTAGCGAACTTTTCGGAGCCAACAGGCGCGCGCCACGGCACCCCCCCTGTGGCGTGCACCCGGGGGGGGTGTCATTTCGCCGGGGGGGGGCGTGTCATTTCACCGGGGGGGGGGGGGGGCGCATCGGCGATCCGCCCCGGGTGCCATCCTGGCTAGGAACGCCACTGAATACACATTACACTCACACTTCAACTATAGGATTACTAATTGGCAAAAGCCAGAAGAAATGTTGAACTTTGCAAGACTGAGGTCTTAGTGGTCCTTTGATAAGGTGTGCTAACAGATGTGGAGGGGCATTTTCGAAAGGGACCTCCACGTTTCGATTTGGATGTCCTTGCAAAACGTCCCGATCCAGGGGCGGGGAATCCCGTATTTTCAAAACAAGATGGACCTCCATCTTTCGTTTCGAAAATACCATCAGGGACGTCCAAATCCTTAAATTTGGTCATCCTTAGAGATGGACGTCCCTAGACATGGTCGTTTCTGATTTTCAGCGATTTTCGAAACCAAAGATGTCCATCTCAGATACGACCAAATGCAAGCCATTTGGTCATGGGAGGAGCTAGCATTTGTAGTGCACTGGTCCCCCTGACATGCCAGGACACCAACCGGGCACCCTAGGCAGCACTGCAGTGGACTTCATAAATTGCTCCCAGGTACATAGCTCCTTTACCTTGTGTGCTGAGCCCCCCAAAACCCACTACCCACAACTGTACACCACTACCATAGCCCTTATGGGTGAAGGGACGCACCTAGAGGTGGGTACAGTGGGTTTCTGGTGGGTTTTGGAGGGCTCGCTGTTTCCTACACAAATGTAACAGGTGTGGGGGGGGGGGGGGGGGGGGGGGGATGGGCCTTGGGTCCTCCTGTCTGAAGTGCACTCACCCACTAAACTGCTCCAGGGGCCTGCATACTGCTGTCATGGACCTAAGTATGACATCTGAGGCTAGCATAGAGGCTGGCACGAAATATTTTTACAGATATTTTTTGAGGGTGGGAGGGGGTTAGTGACCAATGGGGGGGTAAGGGGAAGTCATCCCCAATTCTCTACGGTGGTCATCTGGTAATTTTGGGCACCTTTTTGTGCCTTAGTCGTAAGAAAAACAGGTCCGGGTGAAAATGTCCAAGTGTTCGTCAGGGACGTCCTTCTTTTTTTCGATTATGGGTCAAGGACGTCCAAGTGTTAGGCAAGCCAAAGTCCCTCCTTCGCTACGCCTCTGACACGCCCCCTTCAACTCTGGTCATACCTGCGACGGAATGCAGTTGGGTACGTCCAAAATCGGCTTTCGATTATACTGATTTGGACGACCCTGGGAGAAGGACTTTCATCTTCTGATTTATGTCGAAAGATGGGCATCTTTCTCTTTCGAAAATGAGCACATTAGTGTGCGCTACTGAATTAGTGTACATCAAGTGCCAAATAGCCCATAGGAATACAATAGGCTGAGCGACATTTTTAGCGCACACTAAATCCATTAGCGTACCTTAGTAAAAGGACCACTTAGAAGTGCTGGTTCACAATATTTAATGCATTAGGAAATTTCTTTCATCACATAATTTATCAGATCAATATCAATACAATGTTTTAAAAAAATGTTTCTGTATATATATTGTCAATTTTTTCCTGGGGCGGGGTGAGATTGCACAGCAGTTTCACCTTGTGCTTTTAGGTTTCCAACTCACCCAGAACCTGCCCTGTGCCCCTCCCCCTGTTTGATTTTTAAGGTACAAAATAGACTAGTGTTTCCTGTATTGGCATCAAAGCTACATGTATACAAGCCTAGACGATTATTGAGAACTGGAGAGCAATACTTGTTTGATGTGGCTTCCTACCATGTCATTAGATTGGAGGGATATAGAAACAAGAACTTCGTTATAGTTGGTCCAATGTTTGGAATACATTCCCAAAATGGTTGAGAGCGCTTCAGAGTTTGACTGAATTTAAGAAAGAAAGTAAAACTTTACTATTTATTGAGGCCTATGATGGACTCTAACTTGTTCAATACTAAAAGCACAACACGTTGATATATTTCGGTGCTGGAGCATTGAGAATAATCTATATTAAAAGAGTGAATCATGTCTGCATTGAGTTTGTTAGTTATGTTGTGAAATGTGTATGAACTGTATTATTGTGCATGTAATTCTGGAATCCGCCTAGAACTTTGACGATATTTGCGGAATATAAATTTTTAAATAAATAGATGAAAATATCGCCTGAGTTTTCATTTTCTATTTTTACTTCCTCTGTCAATTCCCTTCTGTCCTAGCTACTACAGCGACCAATCCTTTGGCTGAGGACCCTCTGGAGCCTGCCAAATATGTGCTCATGAGTCAGTGGATAGTAATGTCGCTGTTGTATGATGAATGTAATTCCCTGCCATGGGCTGCGATGCTACCTCTTCTGTTGGCCCAGACCTAAGACTAACCCATTGGGCTTAGTAATCCATTTGTTAACAGTCTGGATATTTCTAAGCAAACAGTTTGTGCTAACTTTACCAGCAGCAAGGGGAGCCTCTGGTCCAACCACCACCATTCCAATATTGTGGTCTACGCAGAACTGGGTGAGGATAGTATGGTTGCTGATTAGCACAGCTGCAGAGGGGAAACAAACATAAGCAACTTATTAAGAAGCTGTACAAATGCCGGGGCCTCTTTCATAATAAGGATATAGCGGATCTAAAAAGGCACAGAGAAGAAAGAGGTCAGACAGCTGGACAATTTATTGTAGGGGCCTTGTACAAAGGTGTGCTAGCGTTTTTAGCGTGCGCTAAATGCTAGAGACGCCCATAGGAATATATGGACATCTCTAGCGTTTAGCACGTACTTATTTTTAGCGCACACTAAAAATGCTAGCACGCCTTTAGAAAAGGGGCCCTTTGTGAGTTAAGACTGAGCAGCTAGAAACACTTTGAAAAAGAAGAGATTAGCTGACATCTGATCAGTTTCTACAAATTTGAAAGATTAATGTATGGATCAATATGACCGTATTGTTACTGCTGGCTATTAAAGAAACATAGGAAAATGTAGGCAGGTAAAGACCACATAGCTTATCCAGTCTATCCATCCATGCCATCTACTCTCCTTATCACTCCCTTTGAGATCTTATGTACTTCAGATACTGTTTTTGTCTCCACCAGTTCCACCGGGAGGCCGTTCCATGAATTCACCACCCTTTCCATGAAGAAGTATTTCCTCAGGTTACTTCTGAGTCTATCCCCTTTCACGTTCATCCTATGCCCTCTCATTCCAGAGCTTCCTGTCAATTGAAGGAGACTTTTCTCCTGCGCATTTAAGTGCATAGGTATTTAAATATCTATCATATCTCCCCTCTTCCGCCTTTCTTCCAACGTGTACATATTGAGATCTGTGAGTGTGTGCCCATACACTTTATGACAAAGACCACTGACCATTTTAGTAGCTGCCCTTTGGACCAACTCCATCCTGTTTATATCTTTTTGAAGGTACACAATATTCTAAATGAGGTCTCACCAGAGTCTTATGCAGGGGCATCATCACCTCCTTTTTCCTACTGGTCATTCCTCTCCCTAGGCACCCAAGAATTCTTCTAGCTTTCACTGTCACTTTTCTACCTGTTTGGCCACCTTAAGATCATCACATATGATCACACCCGAGCCCCGCTCCTCTTTCGTGCACAAACGTTCTTCACCCCCATAAACTGTCCTGTTCCCTTGGGTTTCTGCAGCCCAAATGCATGATTCTGCAGTTTTTAGCATTAAATCTAAGCTGACAAATTCCAGACCATTCCTCTAGCTTCGCTAAGTCCTTCCTCATATTATCCACATCATCACGACTGTCTACCCTATTGCAGATTTTGGTATCATCCACAAAAAAGCTAACCTTACCAGACAGCCCTTTAGCAATATCGCTTAGAAAAATGTTAAAAAGAACCGGCCCAAGAACCAAACCCTGCGGCACACCACTGGCAACAAACATCCTTTTCCTCAGAATGAGTTCCATTTACCACTACCCTTTGTCGCCTTCCATTCAACCAGTTCCTAACCCAGTCAGTCACTTCAAGGCCCATATTGAGGACACTCAGTTTATTTATTAGTCGTCTATGCGGAACCATGTCAACGGGTTTGCTAAAATCTAAATACACCACATCTAGTGCTTTCTTTCGATCCAACTCTCTAGTCATCCATAGTAACATAGTAGATGACGGCAGAAAAAGACCTGCACAGTCCATCTAGTCTGCCCGACAAGATAAACTTATATGTGCTACTTCTTGTGTATACCTTACCTTGATTTGTATCTGCCATTTTCAGGGCACAGGTCGTAGTCATAGAAATTTAGTCAGATTTGACTGACAAGACCTGCCTCTAGTGAAACTTATGTTGCCTTGGGTCCTGTAATCCACTGGATGAGAAAACTTTACTAGTCTCTGTTTTTTAAAAATGTTTCTATTAATTTGCTTACCACAGAAGCCAGAGTTATCAGCCTGTAGTTCCCAACCTCTTCTGCTTTTGAGAAGAGGGACCACATCTGCTCTTCTCCAGTCCTCCGGGACCACTCCCGACTTTAGAGAAGTATTGAAAAGGTCAGCTAGAGGAGTCGTTAGAACAGTGGCGTACCAAGGGGGGGGCGGTCCGCCCCGGGTGTCAGCGGGTGGGGGGTGCTCCGCGAGAGCCGACAGCTTTTTTTTTTTTTAATCCGTGCACTGTGCAGCGATCGCCGATGCAGGCAGCGCCTCGCGTCTGCCCTGCATGAACTGAAAAGAGGAAATCGCTTTGCTGACGTCGGGCCTTCCCTCGCTTGTTGTCCCGCCCTCGAGGAAATAGGAAGTTATCTCAAAAGAGGGCGGGACAACAAGCGAGGGAAGGCCCGACATCAGCAAAGCGATTTCCTCTTTTCAGTTCAAGCAGGGCAGACGCGAGGCGCTGCCTGCATCGCTGCACGGATTAAAAAAAAAAAGCAGGGTGGTGGCTTTAGGGTGAAGAGGGCTCAGGCCTCTCGACGGAGGGGGGGCTCAGATGGGAGAGGGGGGGCTCAGAGGGGAGAAGGGGATTGGTGAGGGTGCTCAGAGGGAAGAAGCGGATTGGGGAGGGTGGTCATAGGGGAGAAGGGGGTGCTCATAGGGGAGAAGGGGATTGGGGAGGGTGGGGGTGCTCATAGGGGAGAAGGGGATTGGGGAGGGTGCTCAGAGGGGAGAAGGGGATTGGAGAGGGTGGGGTGCTCATACCGTAGGGGAGAAGGGGATTGGGTAGGGTGCTCATAGGGGGGAAGGGGATTGGAGAGGGTGGGGGTGCTCATACCGTAGGGGAGAAGGGGATTGGGTAGGGTGCTCATAGGGGAGAAGGGGATTGGAGAGGGTGGGGGTGCTCATAGGGGAGAAGGGGATTGGGGAGGGTGGTCATAGGGGAGAAGGATTGGGGAGGGTGGGGGTGCTCATAGGGGAGAAGGGGATTGGGGAGGGTGGGGGTGGTCATAGGGGAGAAGGGGATTGGGGAGGGGAGTGCTCAGATGGGAGAAGGGGTCTGGGGGTCTGACAAGGGGGCAGGAGGGAAAATGGGTCCATGCCTGGGGCAGGTGGGAGAATGGGTCTGGGGCTGAAAAGGGGGGATGAAAGGCATGTGGTGGATGAAGGGGGCTGGAACTGGGGGCTGAAAAGGAGGGTATTTGGGATAAGGGGCTAGTACTGGAACTGGGGGCTTTAAAGGGGACAGGGAGAACTGGCTGGGGCTGAAGCTCGGGACTGATGGGAGAAAAGGGCTGGGGACTGGTGGGATAGTGGGGCTGAAAAGGGGGGCAGGTGGGAGATGTGGGCTGGAACTAGGGGCAGGTGGAATAAGGGGGCTGAAAAGAGGGGGCAGAGAGAGAGGGGACAGACCCTGGATGGAAGTGGGGAGCGTGAGGGAGGGCAGACCTTGGATGGATGGGAGAGGGAGGGCAGACGGATTGAAGGGGCAGAGAGAAAGGGCAGATGGTGGGTGGAAGGGGGAGAGAGAAAGAGGCAGACTGGGGTAAATGGTGGATGGAAGGGGCAGAGATAGAGGGCAGATGTGGATGGAAGGAAGAGAGAGGGCAGACAGTGGATGGAAGGAGCAGAGAGAGAGGGCAGACACTGGATGGAAGGGACATTAGAGAGGGCAGACACTGGATGGCAGAGAGTGAGCGAAGACATGCTGGATGGAAGGAAGACAGTGAAAAGAAGATGAGGAAAGCAGAAACCAGAGACAACAAACTGTAAATATATACAGTGGGGGAAATAAGTATTTGATCCCTTGCTGATTTTGTAAGTTTGCCCACTGACAAAGACATGAGCAGCCCATAATTGAAGGGTAGGTTATTGGTAACAGTGAGAGATAGCACATCACAAATTAAATCCGGAAAATCACATTGTGGAAAGTATATGAATTTATTTGCATTCTGCAGAGGGAAATAAGTATTTGATCCCCCACCAACCAGTAAGAGATCTGGCCCCTACAGACCAGGTAGATGCTCCAAATCAACTCGTTACCTGCATGACAGACAGCTGTCGGCAATGGTCACCTGTATGAAAGACACCTGTCCACAGACTCAGTGAATCAGTCAGACTCTAACCTCTACAAAATGGCCAAGAGCAAGGAGCTGTCTAAGGATGTCAGGGACAAGATCATACACCTGCACAAGGCTGGAATGGGCTACAAAACCATCAGTAAGACGCTGGGCGAGAAGGAGACAACTGTTGGTGCCATAGTAAGAAAATGGAAGAAGTACAAAATGACTGTCAATCGACAAAGATCTGGGGCTCCACGCAAAATCTCACCTCGTGGGGTATCCTTGATCATGAGGAAGGTTAGAAATCAGCCTACAACTACAAGGGGGGAACTTGTCAATGATCTCAAGGCAGCTGGGACCACTGTCACCACGAAAACCATTGGTAACACATTACGACATAACGGATTGCAATCCTGCAGTGCCCGCAAGGTCCCCCTGCTCCGGAAGGCACATGTGACGGCCCGTCTGAAGTTTGCCAGTGAACACCTGGATGATGCCGAGAGTGATTGGGAGAAGGTGCTGTGGTCAGATGAGACAAAAATTGAGCTCTTTGGCATGAACTCAACTCGCCGTGTTTGGAGGAAGAGAAATGCTGCCTATGACCCAAAGAACACCGTCCCCACTGTCAAGCATGGAGGTGGAAATGTTATGTTTTGGGGGTGTTTCTCTGCTAAGGGCACAGGACTACTTCACCGCATCAATGGGAGAATGGATGGGGCCATGTACCGTACAATTCTGAGTGACAACCTCCTTCCCTCCGCCAGGGCCTTAAAAATGGGTCGTGGCTGGGTCTTCCAGCACGACAATGACCCAAAACATACAGCCAAGGCAACAAAGGAGTGGCTCAGGAAGAAGCACATTAGGGTCATGGAGTGGCCTAGCCAGTCACCAGACCTTAATCCCATTGAAAACTTATGGAGGGAGCTGAAGCTGCGAGTTGCCAAGCGACAGCCCAGAACTCTTAATGATTTAGAGATGATCTGCAAAGAGGAGTGGACCAAAATTCCTCCTGACATGTGTGCAAACCTCATCATCAACTACAGAAGACGTCTGACCGCTGTGCTTGCCAACAAGGGTTTTGCCACCAAGTATTAGGTCTTGTTTGCCAGAGGGATTAAATACTTATTTCCCTCTGCAGAATGCAAATAAATTCATATACTTTCCACAATGTGATTTTCCGGATTTAATTTGTGATGTGCTATCTCTCACTGTTACCAATAACCTACCCTTCAATTATGGGCTGCTCATGTCTTTGTCAGTGGGCAAACTTACAAAATCAGCAAGGGATCAAATACTTATTTCCCCCACTGTATTTTAATTATTTTGCTTTAGGATATAGTATTGTAGCTGTGTTAATAAATGTTTATAAGTAGAACATGTAAATAAGGTCATCTTTTTATTGGACTAATTTTAATACATTTTGACTTAACTTTCAGAGAACAAAACCCCCTTCCTCAGGTCAGGATAGGATAATGTAACAGCACTATACTGTATTGACCTGAGGAAGGAGATTTTGGCCTCTGAAAGCTAAATGTATTAGTCCAATAAAATGATATTATTTGTTTTATTTCTATTTGTTAATTTGTAAAGTGGTGATTGGTATTTGTTAGTTTTTTCAAATTTACATCTGCTGTCTTTATATTTTGCACAGTACTAGGGGACATTTTCTGTTTCTGTGGTGTTGCATTGTATGCAGAGTCTGGCATCTTGGGAGTTCAGTTTAATTTTTGTCTAAATAGAAAGTTTATTATTACTTATTCTATAGTGGATTAGGGTATATCTGTGTTTGTGAAAAAGACATGGCTTTCAGTTGGCATTGACTGTGCAGGATCGACGATCTGTATTATTCTGTCTGGTTTTATTTTACAATAGGTAAATTGATGTTCTAGTGCTCACTGTAGTGTTTAAGATGCTTTCCTTTTCCTTGTGTGACTCGTAGAAATTACTGCTTATGGTATGGTAGAATCGCTCTATAGGTCCTGATGTTTTGTATTCTCCGTATGCCTAGTACTGGATTTGGGGGGGGGGGGGGGGTGTTAAAAAATGACCGGCCCCGGGTGTCAACTACCTTAGGTACGCCACTGCGTTAGAACTTCCCTAAGTTCCTTCAGTACCCTCAGATGTATGCCATCCAGCCCCATCGCTTTGTTCACCTTTAGTTTAGCCAGCTCCTTATGAACACAGTCCTCTGAAAATCATTCAGGGACTACCACCCCTCCATTCCTATTTGTGTTTGTCTTCTGTGATCCCACTCCCGGTCCTTCAACTGTGAACACAGAACAGAAATAGTTCAGGTCATGTTCAGGTCATCAAGAGAGACTTGATGACCTGAACATGTATACTCTGGAAGAAAGGAGAAACAGGGGTGATATGATACAGACGTTCAAATATTTGAAAAGTATTAATCCGCAAACGAACCTTTTCCGGAGGTGCGAAGGCGGTAGAACGAGAGGACATGAAATTAGATTGAAGGGAGGCAGACTCAAGAAAAATGTCAGGAAGTATTTTTTCATGGAGAGAGTAGTGGATGCTTGGAATGCCCTCCCGCGGGAGGTGGTGGAAATGAAAACGGTAACAGAATTCAAACACGCATGGGATAAACATAAAGGAATCTTGTTCAGAAGGAATGGATCCTAAGGAGCTTAGCCGAGATTGGGTGGCAGAGCCAGCCTGTGGCGGGAGGCGGGGATAGTGCTGGGCAGACTTATACGGTCTGTGCCAGAGCCGGTGGTGGGAGGCGGGGCTGGTGGTTGGGAGGCGGGGATAGTGCTGGGCAGACTTATACGGTCTGTGCCCTGAAGAGGACAGGTACAAATCAAAGTAGGGTATACACAAAAAGTAGCACATATGAGTTTGTCTTGTTGGGCAGACTGGAGGACCGTGCAGGTCTTTTTCTGCCGTCATTTACTATGTTACTATGTTAAGCAATGCCACTTTGTCTTTATCAGCTTCTACATATTCCTCTGCTTCACCTTTGAGTCTCACAATGCCACTTTTACACTTCCTCCTATCACTAGCATAGTTTTAAAAAAATGTCTTGTCCCCCCATTTTATTGTATTGGCTATTTTCTCTTCTATTTGCATCTTTGCTTTCCTGACTACTCTACCAGCTTCTCTTAGCTTTTCCAGGTATTGTTTCCTGTCTTCCTCTTATTGCAATCTCTTGTAGTTTGCAAAGGCTAATCTTTTTTTTATCTTTTCAGCCACTACTTTTGAGAACCAAAGTAGCCTCTTTTTATGTCTTACTTTTATTTACTTTCCTTACAAAAAAATTTGTTGCCCTTATAATAGCTCCTTTCAGTTTTGCCCACTGCTTTCCGACTTCTTCCAGATGTTCCATCTAGATAGTAATCTCCCATCTGAATAAACTTAGGTTGTTTTTTTTAAAGTCTACAACCTTCATTTTTGAATGCACCCTCTCCACACCTATCTTTATATTAAACTACACCATCTGGTGATCACTGGATGCCAGATGATCACCTACTATAACATCAGAAAAACTCTCCCCATTAGTAAGCACTAAGTCCAGTATGGCCCCATCCCACTTGGGTTCCATTGCTACCTGCTGGAATAGTTCTTTCTGTAGGGAATCCGGGATCTTCCTGCTTTTTAAAAAATATATATTTATTTAGAAAGAAACAGTGTAGAGTGGAAACAGTCAAAAACAAATGATAACTCATCAGGCCCAACCTAGTAACATAGTAGATGATGGCAGAAAAAGACCTGCACGGTCCATCCAGTCTGCCCAACAAGAGAACTCATATGTGCTACTTTTTGTGTATACCTTACCTTGATTTGTATCTGTCTTTTTCAGGGCACAGGCCGTATAAGTCTGCCCAGCACTAGCCCCGCCTCCCAACCACCAGCCCCTTGATTTGTATCTGTCTTTTTCAGGGCACAGACCGTATAAGTCTGCCCAGCACTAGCCCCGCCTCCCAACCACCAGCCCCTTGATTTGTATCTGTCTTTTTCAGGGCACAGACCATATAAGTCTGCCCAGCACTAATCCCGCCTCCCAACCACCAGCCCCGCCTCTGCCATCCAATCTCCGCTAAGCTCCTGAGGATCCTTTCCTTCCGAACAGGATTCCTTTATGTTTATCCCACGCATGTTTGAATTCCATTACCGTTTTCATCTCCACCACCTCCCAAGGCAAAACAAATTACAGGAAACAACAATCAAATAGCCTGTATAACATGAGTGAGACCCTGACCCATGAGCCAAGAAGAACAAAGTAGAAAGCATGGGTCTCAGTGCATCAGTTCCCACAGCCCACACTGTGTCATTTTTAAGAACATACCCCTGCAGTCATACAGCCAATCTGATCCCACAGTAGGGATACCCCAATCAACATCCTTTACATAGCAGTTAAGCCCCACCCACCACACCACCATTTTGAGGTGGCCTCTGCAGGAGGAAGGGGGGAGTACTAGTCCCTCCTTTTGTTTGAGACTGGTCACTTTTTTTAAGGTACGAGGGACCTTGGAGACTTGGGAGAGAAACTAGGGGAAAGAGAAATGGGACTTGATATACGGCCTTTCTGAGGTTTTTGCAACTACATTCAAAGCGGTTTACATATATTCAGGTACTTATTTTTGTACCAGGGGCAATGGAGGGTTAAGTGACTTGCCCAGACTCACAATGAGCTCCAGTGGGAATCAAACTCAGTTCCCCAGGATCAAAGTCCATTGCACTAACCACTAGGCTAGCTTTCAGGGGTAGGCTGGGCTGGGCTAGGCCTGGCAAGGGCCTTACTGGACCACCAAGGTTTATTTTTTTGGGGGGGAGGGGCAGGTGCGGGTCCACTGGATCTCCAGGTCCCTATGTCCTTGGGGAAAGTGCTGGGGTCCAACTGGACCACCATGGTTTTTAGAGTGTTTGAGAGGGGGGTTGGCCAGGTTGCTTCGCAAACCTTAATGCTGGGGTGCCCTTCTTTGATGTGCTTCCTGCTGAGCATTGGGAAGGAATAGCCAATGATGCAATCAGCATGCATCTGTATGCTCATTGTGTTATTCCTTACCGTGCTTGTTCGGTCCCATGCTCTGGGCCTCCGAACATCCAACACTGGAAAATGCAGGTGCTAGGCTAGCGCTAATGGCCTCTAGTGCCCGAGTTTATTTTTGAACATCTGCCCGTGAGTGCTTTGAAAATTCGCCTCTAAGTAAATCTAGTGGTTCAGAACACCAATCGGAGTGTTTTGTCTTACTGACTGTAATGAATACAGTATGCGTGGAACAATTACTTACAGCCTCCTGTCATCTGTCAGGCCCAGCCCTATTCCTGAACTAATACATTTTTGTTATGTAAGTGGATCCCCCATACACAAGGGATCCCCTGCCCTTATAATTACATTTCCTAAAATATTAATTCACTTTGTACTGTAGAGGTAAAAAATGAGTGCCAAATGTTCCTTACCTGAATTGGAGATCTTTCCGAGATTAGCTGTTCCTGCATTTCCCGGGGCAACAAAGACATGTTTCACTTGTGGAGATGCTGCCAACTTCCAGGCCAGAGCATGTTCTCTGCTCCCACTGCCAATTACAAGCACTCGATCTGCCATTGCTATACGTGAAAACAAGAACACAAGTAATTCATAATGCTGAGTTCTGAAGGCAGAAAAATTGCACACAGAAAGGCACAATAAGCTGGCATGTCGCATCTAATGAAACTTTGAAAACACTACAGCATTGCCATATCATAAAAGCACTGGGATCACGATTGTAAGAGAATGATGGAGAATAAAGAGTTTGTGATCACCTGGTTCATTCCTATTCCAACCAATATAAAGTTGGATGCAAGAAAATCGGATATACTGGTAACGGGGAAAAACATTGGAAGAGCACTGATTGTAGAATGTCAGTTCCAAACTTATTCAGTAAATAAGGTGGCAAGAGAAAAGATCCTCAGCTACCAAGAAAAGCAGTCAGAGACCAAGAAAATATGGCAGAAATATATAGAAACTAGTAAAAAAAGGCCCGTTTCTGACACAAATGAAATGGGCGCTAGCAAGGTTTTCCTTGGAGTGTGTATGTTTGAGAGAGTGTGTGATAGAGTGACTGTGTGTGAGAGAGAGAGAGAGAGTGTGTGAATGTGCAAGTGTGTGTGTGTGACAGAGCGTGAGACTGGGTGCGAGTGCGTCTGTGAGAGAGAGATTGAGACTGGGTGCAAGTGTGTTTGTGAGAGAGAGTGTGTGTGTGAGAATGAGAGTGTGTGCCAGGGACCCCCCTCCCTTCCTTCTCCCCCCTCCCTCCCTCCCTCCCGGTTCCAGGGTCATCCCCTCCCTCCCTCCCTCCAACTTTCAGGGTTGTCCCCCCCCTCCCTCCGTCCGACTTTCTTTTACAGACAGCTTTTACAGGAGCATTTTTTTTTCGCGCTGTGGCGAACATTTCCGAATCATAGCACTTTGATGTGTTGAGGCATTTGACCTGCATGATTTATACACTGCAGAATCAAATTTTGACCCCTGAGGCAGGTGTCTTTTGACGCCGAAACACGGCCCGTGTCAGGTCACCTGTTAATAAAGTACTCCTGTTGTCCTAATCTTGAAGGCCCAGTGTTGCTTTTTTCGTTTGTCCATGGATATTACAAATGATGTTATACATTGGCCTCTGAGGTATCCCTCAGCCTCACCAATCTGAAGCCCTAATGCTTTATCTCTTCCATGCTGAGTTTTGCTTAAGAAGTGACTGGGAGACAGTTTCCGTTTATAAATAAAACCCCCTCCAGTATATATCATTTTTGCCTTGCTTTCTCTTTGTACCAATATTGTAATTTCTTTTCTTTTACTTTCCTTTATGTTTCTTAAATTATAAACTTCACAGTAGTGCTGTTTGTATGATGTGCAGTTTCTCACACCTGTGCAAATAGAAGAAGGGATGAAAAAAAACAATAAGACAAATTGTCCATAAAAATAATATGATCTAATTACAAAAATAATATGATATTTTCAGTGGAGTGAAAACCCCCTGCTCTCCTCTAAGCAGTTTTCTCTACACATTCACACCACTTAACCATCTATCCCCCATTCAATCCGTTCAGAACTCTGCTGCACGTCTTATATTCCGCCTGAACCGTTCTACTCATATCACCCCTCTCCTCAGGTCACTTCACTGGCTTCCGGTCAGATACCACATACAGTTCAAGCTTCTCCTTCTTACCTACAAATGCACTCAGTCTGCAGCCCCTCGTTACCTCTCTACCCTCATTTCCCCTTACGTTCCCGCCCGAAACCTCCGCTCACAGGACAAATCCCTCCTCTCAGTACCCTTCTCCACCACCGCCAACTCCAGGCTCCGCTCATTCTGCCTCGCCTCACCCTATGCTTGGAATAAATTTCCTGAGCCCTTACGCCAAGCCCCCTCCCTACCCATCTTCAAATCCTTACTCAAAGCCCACCTCTTCAATGTTGCTTTCAGCACCTAACCTTTATACCCGTTCAAGAAATCTAGACTGCCCCTATTTGACTGACTGTACATTTGTCCATTAGATTGTAAGTTCTTTGAGCAGGGACTGTCCTTCTATGTTAAATTGTACAGCGCTGCGTAACCTTAGTAGCGCTTTAGAAATGTTAAATAGTAGTAGTAGTAAGCTGAGTACTGGTAGAATCACTGCTTCTTATGGTACTTTTCTCCTCCTGGATGTTTGTCAGTAGCCCTCAATCTGCTGTAACAGTGTATTCTCTTGGCATTGGTCAAGCCCAGTATTTCACTTCTCCCTCTCTTGTATATGGCAAGAGAGTTTCTGTGCTCTAATTCCTTTGATGTTCACTTTATCATTCCTTTATGGCTCTGTGTTCTCCAGTGCTTAGTCTTCCCTTGTGTGGAATAGGATAGTGGATAAGACCCTGGATGGCTTTTATTTCCTGTTGCTTTAACAATATTAGCACTTTATTAACACTTACTGGCCCCATTACTTCCAGATTTCAGATCCTTTCCCTGACAAGGACTATTTTGTAGCAGCAGTTTCACTCTGTTACTCTCTTTTTCAGAGATCAGGATTAGGTACCCTCAATGACCAGTCTCCCCGCCTTTAGGGCACACTGTGCCTCAGAGGACTGCTGTGGACTGGATTGGCAACTCCTTTACTGGTTTCTCCTTCCCCTTAACCCCAAGAGTAGGGAGCGACGGTCCAGATGAGCCCCAATGTGAGGTAACACACCTGCTGATGTTCTAAGTGCTCCATTCTGGGCCACCTCCAGGGAGGAAGGGGCAATGCTGTTCTAGAAGCTTACGGTTAAATGATATTGGGCCACTTTCTCAGAATCGACTTCTTACTATTCAGATTTGATTGGCACCTTTCTGGAGCAGGGACCTAGAATGTAGACGCCAACCAAGTTTATTTTGGCTTAAGCACTGAAACTGGCCCAAAATCTGGGTTTGGCCATGCTTCAGTCTTGGCTAAAAATGCCAGTGCATTTTCAGCTGAATTATAAAATCCTCACCCCCCCCCCCCCCAATCCATGGCCACACTCTGCTTGCTGCCCTCCGACCAATCAATGGCCCTCCCTGGTGGTCTAGTGGCTTCTTTGGGGCAGGATCGATCTCCAGTCACTTCTGCCCATACTGGCTTTGCAGTCAAAGTTAAACTGGCATGCCGATTCCACTCTCAAAATGGATGCTACAACCTCCCGAAGCAATCTTGTGAAGCCGCCGGAGGAAGTTGAAGCAGCAATGTTGACTGCAGAGTTGGCATGGACAGGAGCGATTCAGGATCACTCCTGCCCCGAACAGGCCACTAGACCACCAGGGCTTCTAAAGGTAGCCTGGGGAGGGCGGAGTTTGTGGTTGGGACTTGGAGGGGAGAGGTCCGGGGAACCTAATCTCTGCTGGGGGGGTGGGGTGGTATTCAGTTCTCAGCCAAAATCGAAAACCCTGGTTTCACTCACCCTCTACTAGAATGTTCTTCCTGCAACTCCAAAGGAAAACATATTTTGACAGACTGCCACAAACAGTGCTGTTGGAGGTAAAAGTACCAGATTTTCCCCCTCCATCTGTCTAAAGAGGACAAGAAGTCCAAGAGCCTAGCCAAAAACTGGAGGATAAATTTGAGACCAGAGCCCCAAACATGGAGAAATGAAGACAAATGGAACACATTGAGCAAAATCTCAAAGTGGACTACTGATCATCCAGCAGGAAACAACACAGAGCAGACCAGCAAATGTAGAAAAGTGCAATTTAGTCAAGCAAAGCACCCGATGTGGCCACGTTTCACCTCAACAGGCTGCATCAGGGGTAGGGCTAGAGGGGATTTATAGCACAACTTTCCCCAAAAGCCAGATTCAATCCTCAAACTCAGCACTCTCCAGATAGAGTAGCAGCACTTCTCCTTACCACCACCTCCCTCAGGAGGGCATTCTAGGCATCGACCACCCTCTCTGTGAAAAAGAATTTCCTGACATTACTACAACCCCGCTACCCTTCTCTGGAAAAGATTTGTTTCTATATTAATACCTTTCTAGTATCTAATAATCTGTATCATATCTCCCCTATCCCTTCTTTTCTCTAGGGAAGTGTTCTTCAATGCATGGCCTGGAGGCCAACAGCAGCCCCTGGAAAACTCTGGGGTGGTCTCTATCCTCATTCTGTTTCCCCCTGCTACTCTCTGCCTCTCTACCCAAGCTCAGAACAGAAAGAGAGAAGTGGATGGTAGGAAGAAATTCATGCTTGAAGGACAAGATATTTCTCAACACATGAAGAGAATGCATTTGGAAATGCATTGCCCACCTTCTTGAGGATACCACCAATGAAAAGTCTGAAGATTACTACTATTACTACTACTAATAACATTTGTCTAGCGCTTCCAGATGCACGCAGCGCTGAACACGTGACACATAGAGACAGTCCCTGCTCAAAGAGCTTACAATCTAGGTAAAACAGACAGACAAGACATTTACAGGCAAGGGAATTACTGGGTAAAGAGGATCAGGGGAGAAGGAGGACAAATGAGTAGGGGTTAGGAGCCAAAGGCAATAGTGAAAAGGTGAGTTTTTAGCATAGATTTAAAAACAGGTAGAGATGGTGCTAGACGTATAGGTTCGGGAAGTAGGTTCCAGGCATAAGGTGCCGCAAGACAAAAGGGACAAAGTCTGGAGTTAGCGGTGGAGAAGAAGGGGGACAATAAGAGAGATCTGTTCAGAGAGCGTTCACGGGGAGGAATGTAAGGAGAAATGAGAGGTAGTGAGGGGTCATAGAGTGGATGCATTTAAAGGTCAGCAAGAGGAGTTTGAACTGAATACGGAAGCGGACAGGGAGCCAGTGAAGTGACTTGAGGAATGGGCTAGTGTGGGCATAACGATTCTGGCGGAAAATAAGTCGTGCTGGAGAATTCTGGACAGACTGGAGAGGAGAGAGATGGCTGAGCGGGAGACCAGTGAGAAGTACATTGCAATAGTCTAAGATGGGCTGGAAAGGATGGATGTCACAGACACACACTTATCAGCAGTGTTGAGGCCCCACATAGGAAGATATTTGGCGCTTTCCTTCAGCTCATTTGGTTCCAGAGTGGCCTCAACTTAACAATTAGAAAAGATCATTGCTCTCCAGGGTATACATATTCATATCTTACAGTCTCTTCTCATATGTTTGTTGGCACAAGCCCTATACCATTTTAGTCATCTTCTTTTGAACTGCTTCAAATTTTTACATCCTTAGCAAGATGCGGCCTCCGAAACTGAACACAGTTCTCCAAGTGAGGCCTCGCCAATGACTTCTATAGAGGCATCAACACCTCCTTTCTTTTGGTTATCCCTCTATGCAGCCTAGCATCCTTCTGGCTACAGCCACTGCCTTGGCATACAGTTTTGTTGCATTCAGATCCTTCAAAACTTGTGGGCTGGCACTTTCTGCACACTGATCTCAGAACAATTTTACTTTACATCATCTATACAGAGATTGACAAATGTAAAATATGACATTTTCTCTGAATATGACCTTTAAGGGACTACACAATGGCATTTGGTAATCTTCTTATGCATGAAATATTCAAGATATTAAGAGAGCTGTAATCATAAATGTTCTATACTAGTAATGAGCACAACATGTCGCAGGATGGAGGATTTAACCTTTTGCTGGATGATTTATAAACATTGAAGGTAATATTCAGTGATATGGGGACCATATGAATTTATGCATGTTTTCAGCCAAGCTTTGTTCAAATTGAAATGGAAAACAATAATATTAACCTCTCTCACAATATGCTAATATATCAACCTAAGCGTTTATTGTACTTCTGTATTATATACTAGACTTCTACAAATCTAAATGTTGTAACCGCCTTTTTAGCAATATGTAAGCCACATTGATCCTGCCATACGGTGGGAAAATGTGGGATACAAATGCAATAAATAAATAAATTTGAACATTGAAAATGCCCTACAGTGTTACTCCTGGATAATGTAGTGTGGTTGCTGTGTTACTCCACTTTAAAAGTTTAATACATAGAGATAAAACAAAACAAAGAAAAATAAGATAACTTTTTCATTGAACTAAATACATTTTTGACTAGCTTTTTAAGGCAGGAGTTGGTCCTTAGGTCAGGACAATATGGGGCAATTCTATAAAAGAAGCACTAATGTGTGTTATCTAGGGAATTCTATGTATGGCACCTAGAGTTATGCGCTTTTTCTACACTGATTTTTCAGCATGGAAAAGCATTATAATGGAAGAAAGGTGCCAAAATGGCCAAACAATGGCAGGTGTATGTGGAACTACTTACATATTCCAGTTATAGAATGGTGCCTAACCCCCCCCTCCCCCGATATTCAGCTGGCGGTGGTAGTCATCGGCTAAATTATCCCCCTGATTATTCACTACCGGGCTATGTCTGGACACCACCGGCACTGAATATCGGGGACACCAAAACTTATGTGAGTCCAGCAGATATTCAGTTGGGGCCCGCATAAGAGTTGTGCAGTCCAGCTGAATATTGGACCAGGACACGCATAATTTTTAAAAATTGTTATTCTTTTTTAAAGGTATCCGGAGCCCCCTCCTTCCCCCCAGCCCTCACCAATAAGAAGCCCTCCCCGGACCCCCCCCCCCAACTGTTCAGATAGGCCCCTGTTCCCTGGGCCTACCTGTATCCCTGTTGGTCCAGCAGTGGTCATTAGGGGCAGAAGCACAGACCCCCTGCGGCGCTGATGCAAAATAGCTGCCCCAACATCGCACGGTAGCTCACAATACTTGTATGGCTGGGGTGTGGGGGGGGCATTCTTGGGGGCTTTTTATTGGAGAGGGCTAGGGGGAGGGAAGGAGGGGGCATTGTCAGAGGGCCAGGAGGGGGCTCTAGGGTTTTTAAAAACAAGTTATGTGGGTGCCAGCAATTTTCAGTGCTGGCACCTGGAATAACCTCCGGCTCCTCCCCAGTGCTGCCCCCACCTGCCCACTTCTTGTTTGGGCGGTCTGTGGGGATATTCAGCAGTACTCTCTGATTAAGTGCCACTGAATATCCCCATTTTGAATTTAAAGAAGTCTTTATTCAAAGGGAACACACATTATACAAAGGAATAAGAAATAAACAACACCCCCCCCCCCCCCCCGCCCAGTACACAATCATAAGGCACATGGCAAGTAACACCAAACTGGAGCAGAGGAAAGAGCAACCTAAGGCTTCGCAAAATAATGCATCTACAACTCCCCATTTTGGCAGTGGGGAGCGATTTAAGCAGGCAGGAGCATCTTTTATAGAATACCATTCAGCGCCAATTTTTTTTCAGTGCCATATACTGAACTAGCCTTATGTGTCTAAATGTTTAGAATAAGTCACAGCCACCGCCATGACTCAATCCGACTAACTTCTCCCGGGCAGAGGGTGCCAGGTTCAGGCCTTGCGGACCCCATAGTCCTGCCAGTCACACCGTGGCCTGAGATTTTAAAGAGCCTGCGGTGGGAAACGCTGGAGAAAGTCATTGAACCTGGGCGGGGCCTGGGTGTACTTAAGGAAGGGTCAGTCCTCCCTCCTGTGCCTTCACAACAGGTCCCTTGAGCCTGCCTATATGCAAATCTCTTTCATGTATATTCATTGTGGATATCCTGAAAACCTGACTGGCAAGGGCGTATTCCAGGACTGACTTGGGAAAGATTGTTTTAAAACATGATATATATAGTACACATTTTTATTGGCATTTGACTGGTCTAAAAAGCTCATTCACTACTACAGCACATTATCTTTGGCAGACCTGCCAAGTTTCTTGCACTGGACAAGAGATTCTCACTGGGAAACAGTGTTGTACTAGGGGCGTATCTGCGTGGGGCCTGGACCCCCGCAGATTTTGGCCTGGACCCCCCTACCGACGACTCTCTCCACCCCCCTCCCACCGCTAACCCGTCGCCGATCTTTGCTGGCGGGGGACCCCAACCCCCGCCAGCCGAGGTAATCTCTTTCGTTGCAGGCTGCAAGTTGCAAAGCTTCCTGTTCTTCTGAGTCTGACGTCCTGCGCGTTGTACGTGCAGGACGTCAGACTCAGAAGAACAGGAAGCTTTGCAACTTGCAGCCTGCAACAGAAGAGAGGACCTCAGCTGGCAGGGGGTTGGGGTCCCCCGCCAGCAAAGGAAAGTGACGGCAGCGGGGGAGGGTTGGCGGCGGGAAGGGGGGTGGAGAGAGTAGTTGGTGGCGGGGGGATCTGGCAATGGCGGGGGGGGGGATCAGTGGTGGTGGTGGCGGCAGCGGGGGGGGGGGGGGCTAAAATGTGCCCCTTCCCTCTGGCCCCTCCCTACTGCCAGAGTCCAGATATGCCTCTGTGTTGTACAAAAGCATTAGTATGGTTATTTGAATGTTCTAATGTGTGCTTATTAGATATTTCATTAGTATTATGCTGGCGTCGTATTATATCTCTGTTATTTGAATTTCCATGCTCTTAAATGTGTATATTTTTTTATTCTGTTTCATGGTAGTCCTATTAGGTTTCAATTTGCTCTTTTCAAGTTTGCCTCAGTTGCTGTATTTATGTTTATACTTGGTCATTTTACTATTGTTATGCTGTTAACAAAATTGTGAGTTTTATCTTAAACTGTACCTGATGTACACCGCCTTGGGAAAATCTCTTTATAAAGGTGGGTCATAAATCCCAATAAACAAACAAATAAATAAATAAATAAATACATAAATAAACAAACACCCACAAAATCTCCAGTTTTCAGTTTTCTTCTGAACCAGTGGAGTAAGAGGGGCATAATTGAAAGGGGCGCCCAAGTTTTCCTGAGGAAGTCCTCGCAGGATGTCCTGGTGAAGGGGCAGGGAAACCCGTATTATCGAAACAAGATGGACATCCATCTTTTGTTTCGATAATACGGTCGGGGACATCCAAATTGCAAAATTTAGGTCAACCTTAGAGATGGACGTCCCCGATTTTCAGTGATAATGGAAACCGAGGATGCCCATCTCAGAAACGACCAAATGCAAGCCATTTGGTCATAGGAGGAGCCAGCAGTCATAGTGCACTGGTCCCCCTCACATGCCAAGACACCAACCGGGCACCCTAGGGGGCACTGCAGTGGACTTCAGAAATTGCTCCCAGGTACATAGCTCCCTTACCTTGTGTGCTGAGCCCCCCCAAACCCACTCCCCACAACTGTACATCACTACCATAGCCCTAAGGGGTGAAGGGGGGCACCTACATGTGGGTACAGTGGGTTTGTGGTGGGTTTTGAAAGGCTCACATTTACCACCACAAGTGTAACAGGTAGGGGGAAGATGGGCCTGGGTCCGCCTGCCTGAAGTGCACTGCACCCACTATAACTGCTCCAGGGACCTACATATTGCTGTCATGGAGCTGGGTATGACATTTGAGACTGGCATAGAGGCTGGCAAGAAATATTTTTAAAAGTTTTTTTTTGAGGGTGGGAGGGGGTTAGTGACCACTGGGGGAGTAAGGGGAGGTGATTACCGATTCCCTCCGGTGGTCATCTGGTCAGTTTGGGCACCTTTTTGAGGCTTGGTCATGAATAAAAAAAGGACCAAGTAAAGTCGCCCAAGTGCTCGTCAGGGACACCTTTCTTTTTTCCATTATGGGTCGAGGCACACCCCAGTCCCGCCTTCGCTGTGCTTCCGACATGCCCCCGTGAACTTTGGTCGTCCCCGCAACGGAAAGCAGTCGAGGATGCCCAAAATCCGCTTTCAATAATGCCGATTTGGGCGACCCTGGGAGAAGGACGCCTATCTCCCGATTTCTGTCAAAAGATGGGCGCCCTTCTCTTTCGAAAATAAGCCTGTACTAGAGTTCTACAATATCATCAACTAAATGTCTCTGAGAAACTAGCAGTTATAGTGTTCTGCCACTGATTTTCATTTTTCACACATCCACTGTTAAGAGAATGATTCTAATTCGTGTTCTCATAGGCTCCTTGAAACAAGCAATCTTATTGGCTGTCCTTGTCTCCTAGCAACTACTCAGTTTAGCTGAAAAAACTTTGGTTTGTTTTGAGGACAGTTGAAACTAGGGATGGAGTGGGAGAGGAGGCTGGGAGCATAGCGTAGAGAGGAAAGGAGCCTTTTGTCCTCAGCCCCCTGTGGAAGAACACCTGCAACAAGGTAAATCAAATTTCATCTGCTTGATTACAGTAATGAGGCCTTCTGCAGTCCTCTCTCAAATCGTAGAGCATTAAACTCAAAATCACTCTCTGCTAATTGATATTAGACTAGTAAATGACAGCAGTATTAGCAGGGCCAGCATGGGGGGGGGGGGGGGGGGGGGGAAGGGAGGGTGCAAACAAGGCTGTTGCCCAGGGCCCTTATGTTACAGGGGGCCCTAAGTCTAACTAAAGCTCATAGAGATAAAGTTTATTGGATGGTTTGCCGTCCTGTTCCAAATTCATGGCTTGGGCTCTAGCATGTTTAACACTAGCCTCGAGCTCTGGCAGGGCTTGATTTCTTGGGGAATGGTCTAGAATGCAGTCCCAGCCAGTGGAGTAACTAGGGTGGACCTGGGTGGGTACAGGTCAAACTGTTCTTGGTTCAGGGCAACCCAGTCTGGTGGCCAATCAGGCCCCCATGACACTTCAGCAGCAGCTGACTCAATCCCCCGCCTCTGGCCCTGGTCCAATTTCTGTGCATCTCTCTACTCGCCCTCTGTCTTGCTTCTCTTTCCCCTACCCCTGGTTCCAGGATCTTCTCCTCCCCTCCCTGCCCACGGTCCAGCCACCTTCCCTCTCTTTGAACCCCCTTCCACTCCCCAGTTTACCTACAATGTGTGCTGCCCTCTGGAGGTCAGTGGCGGCAATTGTGAAACATGTATGCTGACTGTGTTGACCCCACAGGCTTCTCTTTGCTGCATTCTGCCCTCGCTGATGACATCACTTCCTTTTTCTGCACTGGCAGGATGCAGCAGAGGGAAACCCATGGCGCTGGCACAAGCAGCATATCTGAATAAATTCTTCCTGCACTGGCTGCTGATCGCCCACCTGCTCCTCCTCATACTTATGCCCCTGTATTCACTCATCACTTCTCTCCCATCTACTCTACTCTCTTCCCTTTCATACACCATACCATACTCTTATCTTCTGGCTCCTCACATACCTTCCTGCCACGCCCATCCAATCCTTCATGTTCCATTTTCACATCAGTTACAAGCTATCATTCTGCACCAGTTGCTCCATAAAGCTGTCCTTGATTTCATCAAGGAATTGTATCTCTGTAGCGTGTCCCGATGTTACATTTACCCAGTCTATATTTGGATAATTGAAGTCACCCATTATTATCACATTGCCCTCTCACTTAGCCATCTCTCTCCTCTTGAATCTGTTCAAAATTCTGCTGCACGACTAATATTCCAGCAGTGTTGTTATGCTCATATTAGCCCTCTCCTCAAGTCACTTCACTGGCTTCCTATCCGTTTCCGCATACAATTCAAACTCCTCTTATTGACCTATAAGTGCATTCACTCTGCAGCTCCTCAGTACCTCTCCACTCTCATCTCTCCCTACATTCTTCCCCGGGAACTCCGTTCACTGGGTAAATCTCTCTTATCTGCACCCTTCTCCTCCACCGCTAACTCCAGACTCCGTTCCTTTTATCTTGCTGCACCATATGCCTGGAATAGACTTCCTGAGCCGGTACGTCAAGCTCCATCTCTGACCGTCTTCAAATCTAAGCTAAAAGCCCACCTTTTTGATGCTGCTTTTAACTCCTAACCCTTATTCGCTTGTTCAGAACCCTTATTTTATCATCCTCACTTTAACATTCCCTTATCTCTTGTTTGTCCTGTTTGTCTGTCCTAATTAGATTGTAAGCTCTGTGGAGCAGGGACTGTCTCTTCATGTTCAAGTGTACAGCGCTGCGTACGTCTAGTAGCGCTATAGAAATGATAAGTAGTAGTAGTAGTAGTCTTTCAGGAATCTAAAGAAATAAGTAGAAAAATTGCACAGGAGTCTAAATATTAATGGTATTATTTTTCCATTTGAGACCTCTTTGAATACAGTAATACAGTAAATGATAGCAGATAAAGACCTGCAGTCTGCCTAGCAAGATGGCCAGAGCCACACCTGCTACTCTGTACAGGTTACATGCCTTCATTTGATTGAACAATGGCATCACATGCAGGGCAGTTGACAATTTGTTACTATTTCTATCACATATACGCAGTTCTACATCATGCCATAATATCACACAACGCCAATAGTCTGAAGAGTGGTGGTGTTATTATGACCTCACCATAGTCACATTCATTCTCAACAAGGATTAAATCAATAATATAATCATATTGCTAAGTAGCAACATTTTACTCAGTGGCGTAGCCACAAGTGGGCCTGGGTGGGCCAAGGCCCATCCAGTTAGGGCTCAGGCCCACCCATCAGTAGCACACGTTTAGCAGTAGCTGTTGGGGATCCAAAGCTCCGCCAGCTGAAGACTTCATCCTGATGGTAACAAAAACACTGCTCTCCACAATACTGGCACCTGCGCATTCTCATTTTTCAGGCTGCCAAGGTGGAGAGAAGCATTGTCCCGCCAGCTGAGATATTTTTTGGTGGGGGGGGGGGGGGGGGGGGAAGGGAACACTTGGTGCCCACCCACTTCTTGCCTAGGCCCACCCAAAATCTGCTGTCTGGCTACCCCCTGATTTTACTGTCTAATTTCAACCTTAAGATATCCTTCCCCATAGAGATCCATGGAGGGGCATTTTCAATATGATGTCTGAGTTAAAAAAAAAAAAAGCCTATCTCAAAACGGCCACAAAACAGCAGCCATAATGGATTGCAAAGAAAATTGTTTTACAATGTTTGAAAATATGCCCTAAAAACGTCCACAATTAAGACACACCACAATGTGACATAGACGTCATCAGATAGTTGTGTCTGTCGGTGGAAAATTACCTTCAGAAAACATTTAAATGCAGAAGTGGGCTCCTGGCAAAAAATGTTGTCGGCTGACGGAAGGATGTTCCCCTCATGTGTAACACGTCTATATATAGTGCTGCACGTGGAAGGGCATTCCTCATTCTGGGTAAACATGTCTCTGAGGAGAGAGCCCAATTTCTCCCCTAAGGAGTCACAGCTCTTTGTCTGCCTGTGCCTGAGGCACAGAAGAGAAATCTTTAAATGCCACCACCACCTGCCACCCACAATGTGGCCATGAGGGTATGGCACCTTATCAGGAGGACCCTGGAAAGGTGAGTTTTAATCAGTGCCCCCAGGAGCCCAGCATCAGCTATGTGCAAGCACCATATGTAGGCAGAGTCTGATACAGTGCGTTGGGGGAGGGGGAAAGACCAGCCACTCTCCCATGGGCCACATCTGCAGAACAGCCCAGAACATATCCCCCCATGTCCCTTGGGGCTCCCCCCAACCATGCCATGATGAAAGGAGGAGCTGCACATCTCTGAGCCTCCCCCCCAGCCCCTGCCTGCTGCTCCATGCCTAGATAGTGATGGGAACGTTGGCAGCAGTTCTGAAATGTAGAGGCAGGCACCCAAAGTTACACCTGTCATGCCTCACTGCCCAGCCCCACCTTCCAGCAACAGTGCAAATGCCACAGAGAAAGTATGCAAACCATCATCAACCCTCATTTCCACCTCATGTCAGGCTGCAACTGTACCTGTGTACAGCTTACCCATCCCCCTAACAAGCCCCCTCTGACTGGCCCTGGCCGTCACTGGCTATTTTAGGCACATTGTACAACATGTCATTGCAACACCTGGTCTGTCAAGGCAAAAAGGGCCATCGCCTGAATCCTGTCCCCATCAACATGTGTTACAGGTGCTTCGGCCTACATAGGGACTGGAGGCCTTCCAGTGCCAGTATCACAGAATTAGGAGGGAGCATCCCGCACTGATCCAGCGCGTGAGGGAGTGACTTAGGGACCAACGTAAATACCAACTACATTGCACCACTATAACAACTATGTCCAGGAGCAAGGCCTGGGTATGCAGCTACCATCATCATAGTGTGGCCAAAACCACCATGCCCCAGCAATGTGTTGCTGCCATCCTCAAACCAATGAGATGACATGGCAAGGGGTGGGGGGGGGGGGGGAAGGCAGTGGGTCAGTGCCCCTCAGTGAGCAAAGATAAACACCCTACATGTCACATATAGCTGCCTAGCACATTGCAGCAGCTGTGGCAGGAAAAAAACTATCACAACAAGCAGCTGTGGGACTCAAACTCATGTCCCGTGTGTACAGGGGCCATGGCCCTAACCAACACATCACACAGTTCATATACCTGACAAGGAGTATGCAAGGAGGACAGCACAGTAACCACAGAAGGCAGTCAGAGCACAAAATGCCACGTTAAAGGCTGTCCTCTCATGGCCCAGATCCCACAAAGAATGTATGTACCAAAAAACATGGAACCGTGGCACCATCCCTCCAGCAGCACATTAGCATAAACATTCCCGGCCAGTGGCTGGTCACCCTCTACCCTCCAGCAGGCCCAGGACCTGTATGGAGACAAGCCTCTCAGGGGACAAACAACATGTCATTTCATTGGTCATAGAGATCATACATGTACCCCAGGTTACAACACACAGCCCCCAGCTATCCCTGTACCTGCATAGCATTGGCCAGCTGCACCGTTATGCTAGCCATGTATGTAGGAATGCATGGAACTGAATTGCAAATTTTCTTCACACACAGGCCAACATCCAGCTGCTGCCCAGGCTTCTGCAGCAGCCTATCCTGCTGCCCTGGACCAGCCACCTGCAGCACCAGTAGCCATTGCAGATGGAGGAGGCGGTGTCAGTGGACCCTTGGGAGTGGGAAGTGCCCCCCTTCCCCCACAGTTTGCAGATGGAGCTGCAGAGGCTGAGGAGCACGATGAGGAGCCATTGGGGTCACAGAGGGCAGCGTCCCACCACAGATAGCATGTGTTCAATCTGGCATGCAGAACCTTGTGACAGGACCAGCTGCTGGTGGACTATTGCTGCAAAAAGGTCGAGCTGCTCCTCCAGGCTGTGCAGCTGCAGAAGCATAGCGTGGAAGTGCAGGACTACAGCTCAGAGGCATAGGAGAACAGCCTGCAAGTGTTGCGGGAAATGCAGCAGGACTCCTGGGAAGCTTGAGACAACCTGCAGGCTAATCCCAAGGCCCATACCTCTTCCCGGCCTACCTAGTGGGCTCCTCCCCCCCACCTGGCACCAGGGAGGCCAACAGAAAGGAAGTAGCACCCACAGCACAGGCAACAGCTGCCAACAGACCAGCCACTAACCAGGGTGGTGTGACAGTGTACATATTGGCAAAACATTCCCACCTTGGGCAAATGGGTTTCAGGCCAAGTGTGTCCCAAAGCAAGGCTGGGCCTACAGGGGCAACCCAGAGTACAATGCTGGGTGTGGTCAGTGACAGCAGAGAAGCCGCAGGCTCTGTCAGGTAGCCAAATATTGCAGCGGTGGCAGAAGCAGCTGGCTGCCTTGATGACTCTGACGCCAGTGAGAGGTCCACAGGGCAGGGTCAGACACTGCCTTGCCTCCAGAGGGGGCTAAACCATCAACTGAGGTGAGAAGGAGGAGGAGTGGAAGAGTTGGGTGAAAGTGGGGATGTGGGAGAGGAAGGGGTGGTGGTCGAGGGTGTGAGGGGCAAAACATCTAGGAAAAAGGCCATTTTCAAACCAAAAAGACTCTTTCAGGTTCAAAAATGGCTATGATCGCTACTCAATTTTTGGACATTTCTAGGAAAACATCCAAAAATCGGACTTAGACGTTTTATCAAAAATGCCTCCCCGTGGCTCTTCAGCTTGGAGAGGAGACAGCTGAGGGGAGATAAGAGAAGTCTATAAAATACTCAATGGAGTGAAAATGGTAGATGTGAATCACTTGTTTACTCTTTCCAAAAATATAAGGACTAGGGGGGCACACAATGAAGCTACTAAGTAGTAAATTTAGAACAAATCGGAGAAAATATTTCTTCACTCAATGTGTAATTAAACTCTGGAATTCATTGCCAGAGAATGTGATAAAAGCACTTAGCTTAGCAAGGTTTAATAAAGGTTTGGATAATTTCCTAAACTTTTGTTTGTGATATCCTAGTAATATCTAGCCAGAGTTCTAATGATCCACATAGAACCTGGATAGTAATTGTGGTATATAAGTTTCTGTATTAGCATTAGTAATAAAATTGACAAAGGATAGAGCAACAAGCACTTTACTCTAGATTCACTCCAAAAGCTTCAATCCAAAGGCAACACATAACAGAAATAGCATGATACAAACAGGTCACAACGCACAGAAGGCATAGCACTCAATAATTTTTAAAAACTAGCAACAAACTCTTTGCTTCTCTCTCAACAGCCTCCAAGACCTAGTCCAGTGCTCACCCACATCACAGAGCACTGACAAAGTACTTTCTGCAGGATAAAGATTTTTATTTGGTGTAGGCAAGTCCAGGAAGTATTAACAAATGGGGAAAGCTCTTATTCTTTATGGGTTTTTTTTCTGTTTCCTGACTCATTGCAGCAGCCAATAAACAGTGAGGACTTTTTTCATGAGAACATCTTGAGGGGCATTTTTGAAAGGGATGTCCAAGTTTTGATGAGGACGGCCTCGCAAAACGTCCCGATCCAGGGGCGGGGAAACCCGTATTTTCGAAACAAGATGGATGTCCATCTTTAGTTTCGATAATATGCTCAGGGACGTCCAAATCCTGAAATTTGGTTGTCCCTAGACTTGGTCGTTTCTGATTTTCGGCGATAATCGAAACCAAGGACGTCCATCTCAGAAACTACCAAATGCAAGCCCTTTGGTCGTGGGAGGAGCCAGCATTTGTAATGCACTGGTCCCCCTGACATGCCAGGACACCAACCGGGCAACCTAGGGGGCACTGCAGTGGACTTCATAAATTGCTCCCAGGTACATTGCTCCCTTACCTTGTGTGCTGAGCCTCCCAAACCTCCCCTAAAACCCACTCCCCACAACTGTATACCACAATTGTTGCAGGAATTGAGATAGGAATTTGTGATACTTCAGGAGTCAGACAGCACACACCAGAATGAGAGAGAAATCTTCTTTATTTGCCAGCAAACAAAGCAGGACATCAGTTCTAGCTCTCTTCTCCTCTCTTAGCTCTTTGTGTCTTTCTCTCAGCTCTCTGTGTCTTTGTCTCAGCTGCTTCTCTTCTTATGCTGTCTCTCCTGTTGTCTTCCAGCTTTCTTCCTTTCTTCTGAGCTCCTTCTGACGTAAACTGCTTCTGCTCCTACTTAAATAGGGTCCTAAGCCCTCCTCCTAGCCTAGCCCCCTTTACTCCCAATTGGTTAAGGAATAGATTGGTCACCTTGCCTCAACCAATCATTACTTTTGAAATATCAGTTACATAGGTTTGGTATTCCTCAAACTGACCCAGTCCTACACTTAGCTTATAATTAATCAAGGAGACGAGAGCTAACTAGCCCTGACCTCGTTCACCTATCAGCTTATATATTAAACCAGCCAGAACTGCAGATAAGTCTAACCACATGTTGATCTCCTCAACTGCAGTCTTAAACAGCAGACAAAGAGTAATACAGAATTTAACAGACATTCTACATTTAACTACACAGAGTAAACATATTCTAAATATCAAAAACTTGTAAATACTAATCTATTGCCTCTCTCTAAACAGTATTTCTTCTAAGCATTTTAAACTAATCCTAAACAAACAGCCTGCTATATACCGGCTCATAATAGAATACATGTGTTTGCTTAGCAATCCATCCCTCACAAGGTTGAAAGAAATTCCTGTGTCTGACCTTTCTAACCCAGCCCAGCAAATGTAAATAACTTAAACCAGATAACATTCCTTCACTTGCTAGCAGAACTGAGAATTTAAAATAATATCTGAGCACCTTTAAACAAAATTAACCCTTCATATGATTTCTCAGAATTATTCAATTTCTTTTGCTCACTGCCTCATTCCCCCCTTTGAGACTAAAATCAGCTTATGCAGAGACAAGTCTCACAACTCAGACTCTGGAGATTATAGTGGTCCTAACTAGGAATAACATTTTCTTTCTTCCTAATCTAAAACAAATACAGCAAACTAATTAAGCAGTAATATTTCAACAGTCTGTGCTAATCACAGATTACTCTCATATAATGTTCTCAGTCTTTGAGTTCTTATACCAGTTGGGATAGACCCTCAACTGACAAGGATCAAGCTTTCAAATTCCAAGAAAGCCAGAATCAGGCAAGAAAGAGTCTCAGTATGAAGCCGAAGTTCAGCCGCTCCTGCAGTATGCAGTTGACCCTTCTTTTCAGCTAGTAGATTCTTTGGTTCGGGTCAGGCGCAACTTCAATGGCTCCGCTGGATCTCTTTCTGCTCTCCACTGTTTAGGCTCCGTCTGATCCGTGCTGGGCTCAGTCTGGTCAGCAGACTTAATTCGAGACCAATGGACCCATGGAGTTATCCCTGCGACCTTCACAGCTGTAGGGGTAGAAAGCAAAACAGTAAAAGGTCCTTTCCATCGGGGCCCCAAAGGCTGGAGCCTCCAGTCTTTCACCCAAACTCTATCCCCTGGCAGGAAGGAATGTACCTGAGCCTGGAAGGGGACAGGGTTTATTTCTCTCACATAAGACTGAAGCTCAGAAATTATCTTACCCAGGAGGGCTACTTGCTCCTGCACCTGGGCAGACCCTAAAATCCCTATGTCTCCCTTAATTCCCTGTAAAATGGCTGGGGGCTTCCCATACACAATTTCAAAGGGAGAGAGGGCTGTTCCTTTAGTTGGGGTGCATCGGAGACGGAAAAGGGCTAGTGGCAGTGCCTGTGGCCATTTCAATTGGGTTTCCTGACAAATCTTTGCTAGGCTATTTTTCAAGGTTCTGTTTGCCCGCTCAACCTGCCCTGAACTCTGGGGACGATAGGCACAATGCAATTTCCAGGTAATGCGCAATGCGCGGGACAGGGCCTGAAGTGTAGCTTCAACAAAGGCGGGACCATTATCTGAACCTATGGCAAGAGGCAGTCCATACCTGGGGATGACATCCCTAAGGAGAGCTCGAGCTACTTCTGTGGCTTTCTCAGTGACTGTAGGATATGCTTCCACCCACCCAGAAAAGGTACAGACCATGACTAAGAGGTATCGGAACCTACCACTCCTGGGCATTTCTGTGAAGTCTATAACTAGGGACTCAAAGGGTGTTAGTCCTCTAGACTGAACTCCTGGTGGAATACGGGGTCCCTGACGAGCATTATTCTGGGCACAGAGAGTACATCGGGCAGAGGCAGTGGCAACCAGACTATCCAATCCTTCCAGCACCACTACTCGATTGAGTAGGCGGGCTAGTGCTGTTTTCCCTAAGTGTGATAGGTCATGAGCTTGAGACACTACAGGCCAAGCTAAGTGGCGTGGCACCAGAACTCTGGTATCAGGGAGATGTAACCAGCCATCAGGTCTCCTTACTGCACCTTCTTCTTGAGCCCATTTCTCTTCCATTTGGGTATACATAGGTGTCCATTCTTGCAATCGAATTTGGAACAGGGGGGTCACAGTACTTGCTGGGGGTCCTCGAGCAGCTTCCTTGGCCACCCGATCAGCATGGCGGTTCCCTCGGGCCACTGGAGTATCTATTCTTTGGTGTCCCCTGCAATGAATGACAGCTACCTTCTTAGGGGCCCACACAGCCTCTAGCAGCTGAAGTATTTCAGGTCCATACTTAACAGGTTGGCCTGCAGCATTTATGAGTCCTTTTTCCTTATACAAAGCTCCATGAGCATGTAGAGTTGTGAAGGCATATTTGGAATCAGTATAAATGTTGGTTACCAGTCCTGCTGCTAACTCCAGAGCTCGTATGAGGGCCACAAGTTCTGCTTTCTGAGCTGAAGTTCCTTGGGGCAGGGCTCTTGCTTCTATCACCTTGTCTTCTGTCACCACAGCATAGCCTGCCAGTCGCTTGGAGTTCTCCACATAACTGCTTCCATCTGTAAAATAAATTACATCTGGGTCCCTCCATGGAACATCTTTAAGATCTGGTCGACTGGAATACACTTCATCCATAGTTTGGATACAGTCATGATCTGGTGGTCCCTCAGATGCTGGCAAAAGAGTGGCGGGATTAAATGTAGCCACTGTTTCCAGGTGTATCCGTGGATTCTCACACAAACTGGCTTGATACTTAACCATGCGGTTATTTGTAAACCAGTGATTGCCCTTATACTCCATGAGGGTAAGAACTGCGTGGGGGACTTTAACAACCAGTTCTTGCCCCAAGGTCAACTTATCAGCTTCCTGGACCAGTAAGGCTGTTGCTGCAATGGCCCTCATGCAGGCTGGCCATCCTTTAGCCACTCCATCCAGCTGTTTAGACAGGTATGCAACAGGCCTCTGCCAGGATCCCATCATCTGGGTCAGCACACCCAGAGCAACCCCCTGTCTCTCATGGACATACAATGAGAAAGGTTTCTCCACATCAGGAAGGCCTAACGCAGGGGCTTGGAGTAGGGCTTTCTTTATGGCAATGAAGGATTGTTGAGCAGTAGATCCCCATTCAAATGGTTCCTTTTCACCCCCCTTTGTGGCTTGGTATAGGGGTTTCGCCATCAATGCAAAATTTGGAATCCAAATTCTGCAGAATCCGGCTGCTCCCAGAAATTCCCTAACTTCCCTTCTGGACTTGGGTTGGGGAATTGCAGCTACTGCTTGCTTCCTACTAGCATCCAATCTCCGACTTCCCTGGGAAATGCAAAAGCCCAGATACTTCACTTCTGACTGACAAAGTTGGGCCTTTGAGCGTGAGACCTTATAGCCTGCATCCAAGAGTAGCTCCAGCAATTCTCTGGTAGCCTCAAAACACTCTTCCTGAGTCACTGCTGCAATCAGGAGGTCATCTACATACTGGAGTAAAACTCGCCTGGAAGGCTCAGATTTAAAAGTCTTAAGGTCTTGTCCTAGGGCTGTCCCAAAATAGTGGGGGAATTCTTGAACCCCTGTGGCAGGCGGGTCCATGTATACTGAAGCTTCCTTCCTGTTACTGGGTTTTCCCATTGAAAGGCAAAAAGCAATTGACTGGCGGGGGCCACCCGAATACAAAAGAAGGCATCTTTTAGGTCTAGTGTCGTGAAATGGGTAGCTCCAGAAGGTATCAATCCTAGCAGGACATATGGATTAGGCACTACAGGGTGTAATGAAATAGTGGATTTGTTAACCACTCGTAAGTCTTGGACTGGCCGGTAATCCTCAGTCCCTGGCTTCTGAACTGGCAATAATGGCGTATTCCATGGAGACTGGCAAGGACGAATAATTCCATGGGATAACAGACGATTCAAATGTGCTTGAATCCCTTCCAGAGCCTTTCTGGGAATTGGGTATTGGCGAAGATGGATTGGCCGGGCACTTGGAAGTAAGTCTACATGTACAGGAGGAATATTTCGGGCCAACCCTGGGGAATTATCTTCTGCCCATACCCCACTGACCTGAAAGCTGTCTGCCAGGGGTAGGTCAACTTGGCCCTGCGACTGATGCAGCCGCCATTCTTCTTCAAGAGGGCAACAGAAACTCAGTATACCCTTAGGGCTGGATGTTGGGGGCCGAAAGGAGACTGAAGTCTGGCCATCAGAGTCAAAGGAAATTTGGGCCCTAAGCTTGGACAGCAGGTCTCGACCTAACAAAGGGATTGGACAGTCTGGCATATACAGGAATTCATGAGTGACTATGTGTGAGCCCAATTGGCATCTACGGGTTGTCAGGAAGGGCCTCCGGTTCTGCACCCCCGTGGCACCCACCACTCGGACAGTTTTTCCAGACACAGGCGCTAATCGCTCCGTCACAACAGAATGTTCCGCTCCTGTATCAATCATGAATGGAATTGAGCGGCTCCCTATAGTTAACTTGACCATAGGTTCCTGGGAGCCCAGTTTGTAGGAACCCGGTCTGTCCTATTCGTCCCATTCTGCCATCTCGGCTATCCCGATGATGTCAGATTCAGGAGGCTCATATCTTCCCTCTCGAACTCGGCCTCGGCTTCCTCGATCTCCTGGTCCCCTTCTCAGTCCCTGGCGCCTCTGGGGGCATTCATCTTTCCAGTGCCCTCTTTCCTTACAATAGGCACACTGATCCCTCTCCAATCTTGGTCTGGGATTCTCCCCCCTTGGCCGGGATTGATTGAAGGAATCTCGGAGCCTGGCTGGTGGTCCGGGGTCCCACTTTGGCTTCCCATTAGCTAGAGGTCGACCTCGATTAAGAGTGGAATTAGTAATGGCTGCCGCTAAAAGGTCGGCCTTCTTCTGCATCTTCCGGTCAGCCTCTCGGCGCACCTCCTGATCTCTATTAATGAAAACCTTGGTTGCGATCTCAATTAGCTGGGTGGTATTCATCCCTGCGAATCCCTCCTGACGCTGCAACTTCTTCCGGATATCTGGCATACTCTGGGCCACCAATGCGCTATTCACCATTCTCTGGTTTTCTTGGGCTTCAGGGTCAAATGGGGTGTATGTTCTGTAGGCTTCAATTAGTCGCTCTAGAAAGGCCCCAGGGGATTCAGTTGCCCCTTGGAGAATTTCAGAGACCTTTGCCAGATTAATGGGCCTCTTTATGCCTTTCCTCATACCTTCCAGTAAGTCCCGGCAATAGCCAGACAACAGTTCATAGTGCTGCCCATCATTTGGATCCCAATCTGGAGCTGCGCGAGGAAACCGAGCTCTAACCCATCCCTCTGGGTCCTGTATCCCCCCGGGGACACGCTCTCGCGTGATGGCCTCAGCATTTTGCAAAATCTTCCGCCTCTCCTCAGTTGTGAAGAGGGTCAGGAGAAGTTGTTGACAATCAGTCCAGGTTGGGTTATGGGTGGCCATAATGCTAGTCACTAGGTCCACCACCGCCTGAGGCTTTTCAGTATAAGAGGGATAATGCGTCTTCCAATTCAGGAGATCGGTGGTTGTGAAGGGTACATACTGATAGGCCTGTGCCTGTATAACCTGACCCTGATTATTAGGATCCGGTCGAGTGGTAGTTACCTGACGAAGTGGCAGAACTCTCGAGGAGGTGGGAATGGAACCTGAGGTAGAGCTAGGAGCTACCCTCCTATCATGCTCAAAGGTAATTGCAGCGGGTCTAACCCATTCAGTAGAGGTAGGTTGAAATCCTGAGGGATGGGGAGGGGTACTCATAGACTGAGAGGTGGTCACAGGTGAGTCAGTCCATTGAAAGGGATGCCGGGCCCCTGATGAGTGGGTAGGGGTATTAGAAGGAGAGGCTGGGCTGTCGGGAGTTGAGGAGTCAGGGAGTGGAACCCAAAACGGGTCTTCAGAGGTTAACAGGAGAGGATTTGGCACAGAAGGGTAGAGGCCAGGTGAAAAGTCCAACCTAGGGTGTGGCAGGTTTGGCACAGGAGGGGAAGAACTATCCGGAGAAGCCTGTGCTGGAGAGGCTTGGGCTGGGCGGCGTGGATCTCTGGGGGCGGCACGGAACCCCAACAATGGGCCATAAGGTGGCGGCTCAAGGTCTGAGGGGTCATCAGAGAGTATGGGTTTCTCAGACAGGGTAGGGGCGGAAGCCACCGATTGGGTGGTAGGCTTCCTAGGGCTCTTTCCCTCTTCTAGTTTAGATTTTCTAATCTTTCTTTGAACACGGCCTAACATGAATTTTACTGGGGATCCCATATAAGTTTTCAACCAAGAGGGAGGGTCAGTCACAAGGCTGTCCCAGGAATCTATATAAGGGAGTTGTTCAGAATATTCTGGTCCTCCTACTACTATGCTGTAGACCTTCCGGATTACTTCAATATCTAAGCTGCCACTAGGGGGCCACCCCACTCCCATAGATGGCCACTCAACTTCACACAAGGTTCTTAAAGTACCTGAGCTTAAAGTCTGTCCATAGTCATTAATTAAAAATCCTTTTTTGAAATTTCTAAGCATACAATCTAGGGGGGTAGCAATTGTTCTAGATGATGTCCCACCCATAATGCTTACAGTTACAACACACAAAGAGGGAAGGAGTTTTTGAGAATGCAGTAAGAGGTCTGCACTCTTCTAACATTCAAGCATCACACATCCCATACAGAAAATCCCACCCAACAATTTCAAATTTCTCAGATACAGATAAGCTCAAGCGTTTTCGCTTCTAGTCCCCGCGACTAGAAGGTACTAGGGCCTTTGCTGAGAATTGATCAGATTCTCCTTCCCTCTTTCTTGAGGGGCTGGTTTACAACTTCCTAGCTAGGATTACAATACAAAATACAGAATACATACCCGGCGAATGTTCTCCAGTCAGTTGGGTGCTGGGATTAATGCAGGATTTATCCCACCGCTGCCACCAAGAATTGTTGCAGGAATTGAGATAGGAATTTGTGATACTTCAGGAGTCAGACAGCACACACCAGAATGAGAGAGAAATCTTCTTTATTTGCCAGCAAACAAAGCAGGACATCAGTTCTAGCTCTCTTCTCCTCTCTTAGCTCTTTGTGTCTTTCTCTCAGCTCTCTGTGTCTTTGTCTCAGCTGCTTCTCTTCTTATGCTGTCTCTCCTGTTGTCTTCCAGCTTTCTTCCTTTCTTCTGAGCTCCTTCTGACGTAAACTGCTTCTGCTCCTACTTAAATAGGGTCCTAAGCCCTCCTCCTAGCCTAGCCCCCTTTACTCCCAATTGGTTAAGGAATAGATTGGTCACCTTGCCTCAACCAATCATTACTTTTGAAATATCAGTTACATAGGTTTGGTATTCCTCAAACTGACCCAGTCCTACACTTAGCTTATAATTAATCAAGGAGACGAGAGCTAACTAGCCCTGACCTCGTTCACCTATCAGCTTATATATTAAACCAGCCAGAACTGCAGATAAGTCTAACCACATGTTGATCTCCTCAACTGCAGTCTTAAACAGCAGACAAAGAGTAATACAGAATTTAACAGACATTCTACATTTAACTACACAGAGTAAACATATTCTAAATATCAAAAACTTGTAAATACTAATCTATTGCCTCTCTCTAAACAGTATTTCTTCTAAGCATTTTAAACTAATCCTAAACAAACAGCCTGCTATATACCGGCTCATAATAGAATACATGTGTTTGCTTAGCAATCCATCCCTCACAAGGTTGAAAGAAATTCCTGTGTCTGACCTTTCTAACCCAGCCCAGCAAATGTAAATAACTTAAACCAGATAACATTCCTTCACTTGCTAGCAGAACTGAGAATTTAAAATAATATCTGAGCACCTTTAAACAAAATTAACCCTTCATATGATTTCTCAGAATTATTCAATTTCTTTTGCTCACTGCCTCACTACCATAGCCCTTATGGATGAAGGGGGGGGGCACTTAGATGTAGGTACGGTGGGTTTTGGAGAGCTCGCTGTTTCCTTCACAAACGTAACAGGTAGGGGGGGATGGGTCTGGGTCCACCTGCCTGAAGTGCACTGCACCCACTAAAACTGCTCCAGGGACCTGCATACTGCTGTGATGGAGCTGAGTATGACATCTGAGGCTGGCAAAAAATATTTTTTGAGGGTGGGAGGGGGTTAGTGACCACTGGGGGAGTAAGGGGAGGTCATCCCCGATTCTGTCCGGTGGTCATCTGGTCATTTTGGGCACCTTTTTGTGGCTTGGTCGTAAGAAATACATGACCAGGTAAAGTCGTCCAAGTGTTTGTCAGGGACGTCCTTGTTTCTTTCGATTATGGGTCAAGGACATCCAAATGTTAGGCACGTCCAAGTCCCGCCTTCGCTACATCTCCGATACGCCCCCTTGAACTTTGGCGATCCCTGCGATGGAAAGCAGTTGGGGACGTCCAAAATCGGCTTTCGATTATACCAATTTGGACGACCCTGTGAGAAGGACATCCATCTTCCGATTTATGCTGAAAGATAGGTGTCCTTCTCTTTTGAAAATGAGCCCACTTGTTTCAATAATATGGGCAAAAAAATTCATTTCAGCATTAAAACCCAAAACAAAACAAAGGAAAAGAAAGAGATTTGCTACTTCTTAACACTGTTATTTTGCCCTCCCATTAGTCCACCAGAAGAAAGGGGAAGGATATTAAACAGAGAACGTACAGAGGAATACATTAAAATGAAAAAAAATGGCATCAAGTGTGAAATACCCGGGACGTATCTGTTCTTCAGATCAGCATAATCCATTACTACCAACAATGGGGACCTGAATAGAACTAGAAACCTTTTACAAGCAGGGAGCAAAGAACACAAAATTGACACTGTTCTTAATAATATACTTACACAGGTAATGAAAAAGAATGTCAACAGACAACAAAGCCAAAGAAGTCCAGCTACAGATACATAAGTACATACGTAATGCCACACTGGGAAAAGACCAAGGGTCCATCGAGCCCAGCATCCTGTCCACCACAGCGGCCAATCCAGGCCAAGGGCACCTGGCAAGCTTCCCAAACGTACAAACATTCTATACAATCAAGCCATTGTGACATCACTAATGAGGTTGGCTCTTATTGGTGGAATGAGCCACTATGACATCACAATAGGTTAAATCACTGCTCTATGTAATAAAAGTGAGCCAAGTAGAGGACATAAGTACATAAGTAATGCCACACTGGGAAAAGACCAAGGGTCCATTGAGCCCAGCATCCTGTCCATGACAGCGGCCAATCCAGGCCAAGGGCACCTGGCAAGCTTCCCAAACGTATAATCAATCAATGAATCTGATCAAAGGGTCAGGCTTTCCAGACAACAAGAAACAATTGGTTTACTGTAGGCATATCCAACCATTAATCCTTAAATTACCAAGGGGTCCTTTTACTAAAGCGCGCTGAAAAATGGCCTGCGCTAGTGTAGGTGCATGTTTTGGATGCATGCAGATCCATTTTTCAGCGCACCTGTAAGAAAATGCTTTTTTTGGGGGGTGGGGGCGAAAATGGAAGCGCGGCAAAATGAAAATTGGCACGCGTCCATTTTGGGTCTGAGACCTTACTGCCACATGATTTTATTTATTTATTTATTTGCTGCATTTGTATCCCACATTTTCCCACCTATTTGCAGGCTCAATATGGCTTACATTATATAGCAATGGCATCACCATTAACAGAGTAAGAGGTTCAGCATATTGTTACAGTTAATGTACAAGAATAACAGGTAGGTAGGGTAAATAGAGAGTAGGAAAAAAATGTAATGTTCAATAATGATAATATGATCTATGCATGTACAATGTCTTTTACTGCTCGGTTAGCGCCATGCACCGGAAAATGAAAATTATTTTCTGGCACGCATAAAAAAATAAAATTACCGCCCAGGCCATGCGGTAGCCAGGTGGTAATTCCAAATTGACGCGTGTTAGGCGCACATAGGCGCCTACGTGGCTTAGTAAAAGGACCCCCAAGTCTTTAGAAGAAAAAGTTCTTAAAGTCTGTAAACAATATGCTCTCTGGATCTGTTTATCCCACAAATGAATGCCTTTTAGTACTTGTAGATGTTCAGTTTGCCAGTTGTATATGACATCTATTGGTAAAATAAATGGTTCCACAAGTATTATCATTTTTAAAATAACAAAAAAAAACCTGCCAAGACAGTTGAGCACCTGCATTAAAAGGGCACAATAAGGGCTAATAAGACAGATGTTGAAAATTGCTAAGAGAAAAATCTTGTTAGCGCTGTGCAAAGCTGTTGCCGCCTTTTGTATTTCTTGAAACCTTTTAAATAAAATGTTGACATTTTTTAGGGTAGTCCACAAGGTGAGCTAGATCTGAGGTCAGCTGCATCCTCACATACCTCTGCTTGTTCCTTCTAGTCATCCTGAGGCTAAGGTACTAAGCTGTGGCTGGCTCTGTGGGGATGGCAAAAAAGTGTTCTCGTGTTAGCAGACCATTTCACAGACTATAGAAATGGCTTTGTGGGGATTTTTTTCCCAAATAAAGTCTGTACCAACTTTATTGCCCCCCCAAAAGAGGTTACTATGGTGCTTATTTTCAAACCTACGTAACTTTGTAAGTCTATGTGCTTTGAAAATGAGCCTCCACATCTCCTCGAGGTGCAAATAAGTTTCACGGAGTATCATGCTTTGTGTGATTTTTCCATGTGGAATTTCCTTACTCCAAAATTGCAAATTAGCAGATTTGCATGACTCTTCAGCTCGTTGGTGATTCTGTATAACTTTTGCTGATGGTTTTGCAAGTGCAAACTTCTATGCAGAAAAAATGACAAATAGCCCATGTTAAAATTCAGAAATGCAATTCTGTGCGCTATATGCCTTTTTTCCTCATCTTATCATTGTTTGCAAAGCCATTTGCAGGTTAGTAATTTGGCCTGTATGCCACAGCACAGTGGCTAGCCTTTCTTATTGATCATAAAGCAACAGGAAAAAAAACCAAACAAACATGTAAACTGTCTCCATACCAGGAGACCATCCCATTGCTCCAATTTCTGTATTTTTGGTGTTGCATCACAAATGAGAACAAATACTACTGATTTTAAAATTACCATTTTTACAAATCCTGACAGTATCTTTACAAAGAGGAGTAGCACCCTTAATTTTTCTTTAGGACTCCTTAGTAATATAACCATTAGGTACTTCCCCAGACATCACCATGCAAACCTTCCTGCAGCATCATGATATGAGATTCTCAGTCTCACTTACCAAATACTTTCAAAATCTTTCTTGTTTTATTTCCTTTTTTTTTGTCAGTAGCTTCACTCGTTTTCTCTGCACCGTTTTGCTGATCCAAAAGCCAAGAATAAGAAGGAATGAAAACCCCATAGGTTGCACTGGGTAGGATTCACATAAAAATTACTGAGGCAGAATGTGTTGCATGAATGGTCAGAGAATTCCATCCCACTTTCACTATAATGGCACATCTGGGAGCAGTCAACCATCCTATCAATTCAAAAGCTGCATTTTCAGAGTCAATTACAGAAGCCGGATATAAATCACAATCGTTCCACTGTCCCTTTCAATATCAAGTGCCAGAATGAACTTTCATAGCGCTGGCTTCGACTTGGTATATTTTAGGAAAAAGAACGACCAGCACAACAAATTCATGAAGCTGGTACTTTGTAAGGAGACTTCAAGCTACCTCCATGATTCTCACTCCCACTGAACTTGGCCACTGATTGACTGATGCTAGTTCCATGTCATGATTCTTACGGTTTAAGTCTGTCTTTCATCTAGAGCAGGAGTTCTCAACTCAGTCCTTGGGACACACCTAGCCAGTCAGGTTTTCAGGATGCTCAAAATGAGTATACATAAGATACATTTGCATGCATTACTTCCATTGTATGCAGTGGCGTACCAAGGGGGCGCAGTGGGGGCGGTCCGCCCCGGGTGTACACCGCTGGGGAGGTGCCGCGCGCCTGTCGGCTCCGCTCGTTCCGTGCTCCCTCTGCCCCGGAACAAGTTACTTCCTATTCCGGGGCAGAGGGAGCATGGAACGAGCAAAGCCGAGAGGCGCGCGGCACCCCCCCCCCCCCCAGCAGGTAAAAATGCACCCGGGGGGGGGTGTCGTTTCGCTGGGGGTGAGGGGGATCGCGCTGCACCCAGGGGGGGGGGCACATCGGCGATCTGTCTCGGGTGTCAGCCACCCTAGGAACGCCACTGATTGTATGCAAATCTATCTCATGCATATTCATTGTGGGTATCCTAAAAACCTGACTGACTGTGTCCCAAGGACTGGGTTGAGAACCCCTGATTCAGAGTAGCATTATCAGAACTAACAATAATGGAATTTCAAAAAAAATCATATTCTAGGGAAGGGGGAGCCTATTCCAAAAAGATGGGCGCCACCTTAACTGGGGTGGAACCAGGCTACTGGCATTGATGTTTAAAAAAGAGTTAGAGCAGCTTTTAAACTGGAACCTGGGGGAAAGCTGAAATTGCTCAGGAGCACATGGTTCAGAGTAAGGTATCTTTGACGATACTATCAATAAAGGGAAATTAGGGCATTCCGATTCAGAGGCTGCAATAAAGCAGCAAAAAAGTAAGCTAGGTGCCTTTAAGAGAAAAGCCGAGATTAAAGATTGCAAATTATCCCTGTCAATTGCTAAGTAGGTTGTAGATACAAACAAAAAAATGTCTGTATACAAATTCTAGAAGCCTAAAAAATAAGATGGGAGAATTAGAGCATCTAGGGGGTCAATTGAAGAAGTCACCTAAAGTTAGGCTTCAAACTGTCTCACACTAAGCACAAATTCATTAATGGCAATTACATAATTACCAGCAAAATTCAGCATGTTTGATCTATTCTTACTGTCCACCGCCTTGAGTGAATTCCTTCAAAAATGCGGTAAATAAATCATAATCATATATAATAATTCTCACCTCCAACGTTCAAAAGCTTCCTGGGACCGTGGCTCCGTGGTCTGCTTCCGTTGGTAGATCAGTGACGTCACCCGCTTCACACAGCCTCTTCTTTCGCTTCTGTTTCTGCTGTTCGTGTGGTCCCGCCCTTGAGGGCGGGACACAGGAACAGCTGAAACAGAAGCAAAAGAAGAGGCTGTGTGAAGCGGCGTCCCTACGTGCAGGAGGTAAAAAAGTGTAGGAGGTGGGGAGGGGGGTCCTGAAACGACAGGGGAGGGAAGGGGGGGTCATGAACGACACGAGGGGGAAGGGGGTCCTGAAACTACAGAGGGGGTCCTGAAAGGTGTGGGAAGGGGAGAGGAGGGATGGGAAGAAGTGGCAGGGGGGTCCTGGAACTCAGATGTGAACAAGTGGCAGAGGTTTCAGGAACTCAGACAGGAGGGGAAGGGGGTTCAGCAAATTCTGGGTCTCACTGTGTCTTACAAATGCACTCGCACACACTGTCATTCTGACACACACACACTCTCCCACAGACACACTAGCACCCAGTCTCACTCTCTCTCTGACACACACACACACTCGCACAGTCACTCTCTCTCTCTCTCTCTCTCACACACACTCTCTCAAACATACACACTACGAGGAAAACCTTGCTAGCGCCCGTTTCCTTTAAAACAGAAACGGGCCTTTCTTACTAGTAAATAAATAAATATTTGCACCAACATTTTAGTCATGAGCAGGCCATGTCAGCAACAGGTGTAAATGCTTGTCCTAACAGCGGCACTGGTGCATGTAAATGATATTATTTTATAAAGTTGGCACATAAGTGCTAGCCCCCTACCTTACTACTACTTATCCTTTCTATAGCGCTTCTGGTCATACTGTACACCGCTCTGATAGGTTCCTTTTGACTGGCGTATAATATGTAAAATAAACTTGAAACATATGCAGTGCTGTACTTATTATATGCAGATACTTTCTCTGGCCCTAGTGGGTTCACAATGATGTTTTTTTTGTATCTGGGGTAACAGAGGGTTAAGTAACTGCTGGGGTCACAAGGAGATGCTGTGGGAATCAAACCCAGTTCTCCAGAATCTAAGCCCACTGCACTAACCATTAGGCTACTCCTCCACTGCCAATGCCCCTCCCAGTGCACACACCCCCCTTGCAGTTGCATTCGATAGAAATTGCGTGCTGACATTTTAGAATAGGGACTAAGTGCAGTTACGCTTGTAAGTGTAAATTAGTGCCAAGTATTGATTTTTTTTGCTCATGAATGGTGTCACGTACATACCTGTTAGTATTCATAAGAATATAAGCGTTCTCATGCTAGGACAGACCGAAGGTCCGACAAGCCCAGCATCCTGTTTCCAATAGTGGCCAATCAAGCTTACAAGTACCTGGCAAGATCCCAGAACAGTACAATACATTTTATGCAAAGCAAACAAAGTTACTGAACACATAGATGGTCATGGTTTAATGAATGAAAGTCAATATGAATTTAGCTAAGGGAAGTCTTGCCTTATGGATTTCTTTTGAAACTAATTTCCATAAGTAAAGTAATGAAAATACATGAAGTCCACATTAATGAGGACTGGGTAAGAGAACAACTAACCACATTATTACGGTAATAAGGATCACAAATCCACAATAACCTTGCAAACCCGACCAGGGCCACATCATCATATTTCCACCCTTCAAGAAACTTCTTTCTCTACAAGAAATTGCTCAAGTTGAGCAGAATAAAAAAAAACCCCACATACTTCCTACCTTGATAATTAACCAGACACCACCTGTACGTGAACCTCAAACAAACAAAAATCAGAGACTCCCACAGCAAAGATTTGGCTTTTTAATTGAAGAAAATCTTTTCCCCACAATTGCGTAGCTCTCTAGCCACATCTGGAAATACCTGGAGTTATAGCCACGAAAAGCTACATCCTTTTTTCCTAAAATAAAATGTAAGATTTCTAATTTTTCCCACTCTGAGAGGGTAACTAGAAGGGTGGCATGGATAGAAATTGTGTCTGAGATGTTACTAAAAAATGAATACTTAAACATCTGAATGCATGAAAATTTCGTGCCAACAATTAAAATAAGAACCAAAAAAAAGAACAGGTCTTTTTACTTTTTGACCCACGACGCTTCCCTGTTTAGCCTGCAGGTGGCGTCCACACAACTGCCTAACAGCAATATATCTGCAAAACTACATTTCCTATGACTCTTTTCGGCACAGCGGAAACATGGCTGCCTCCAGGGAGGCGGAAGCATCCAGTAATGGTTTATATTACGTTTATAAGGAATGGGTTCTGTGAATATTCATTGTCAAGGGTCATTTATGGTAATGTATACAAATATTGATGATAATAGTAAAATAATAAAATCAGAAATAATATTTACGTTTGTTAAACAGAGAGAGTTATTTTTAAACCTGATCATGGTCATAAGGACAGTGGCAGCGGTGTCAGGCTAGAACACTTCAGACAGCAGTGTAGCTTAAAACCACAGAACGACAAATCAAATTCCATCCCCTTTCCATATATCCCTATATTTTATTGGAGTCCTTGACATTTTCTGCCTTTGCAGCATGCAGCTTGGTATTGGAGTCTCGAAAAATTTCAGCTTCTGTATTCTGCACTTTGCTGGAGCGTCTGGCTTCTTCCCCCCTCCCCCTTTATTCTGCTGTTTCCAGGTGGCCGTTTCTCTTAAGCATTTAGTTTAATTTAAATGATCTGAGTCAATGATCTGTTTTCCTGGGTAGTTCTGTAGTAACTATAGTACTGTAGTTCAACATAGACTTTTGGGCTCCTTTTACAAAGACGCGCTAGCGTTTCTAGCGTGCGCTAACCGTGTAGATGCTCATAGGAATATTATGGGCATCTACATGGTTAGCGCATGCGAAAAAGGCTAGCACACGTTTGTACTACTTTAATTGATAGAAGATGTAGAATGTTTCTTGCTTGTTAAATATCATAGCTTCAATGTTTTAAATAATAACTACTACAACTATAAATCACTTTTATAGTGCTACCAGTCGTACGCAGCGCTTTACAATTGAACATGAAGAAGAAAGACAGACAGTCCCTGCTCAAAAGAACTTACAATCTAAATCAGGATAAGTAATAAGTACATAAATAATAAGTACGTTTAAAACAAAATAGGAGAAAATAATTTTTCATTTAATGCATCATTAAGCTCTGGAACTCATTGCCAGAGCAAGAGATTAAAGTAATGTATAGGTTTAAAGGAAAGGGAGCAGGACTTGATATATTGCCTTTCTGTGGTTTTTGCAACTATATTAAAAGTGGTTTATATAGTATATACAGGTACTTATTTGTACCCGGGGCAATGGAAGGCTAAGTGACTTGCCCAGAGTCACTAGCAGTGAGAATCGAACCCAGTTCCCCGGTTTCAAAGTCCGCTGCACTAACCACTAGGCTACTCTTGGAAAAAAAAAGGCCATAAACTGTTATTAAGGTACCTGGGGAAAACCACTGCATATCCCTGGAGTTAAGTAGCATGGAATCTTCATACTTTTGGGGAATTCTGCCAGGAGCTTGTGACCTGGATTGACTGCTGTTAGAAACAGGATACTGGGCTAGATTGACCTTTGTTCTGACCCAATATGGCACTTCTTGTTTTTTTAAATGCTGCTTTGCATTGCATAATTTGCACAGAATTCCCCTTCTATGCAGAATGAGCACAGAATTTTGCACAAGGGCCAAAGAAGAAACATCTGTTGATCTGTCCTTTTTTTTTTCTTCTTTTTTTGCAGGACTCTTCCTTCCTCCTCCTGCACATTCCCTGAACGTAGACTCTCTTTCCATATGCCACACAGTACCTCCCCCCCCCCCCCCCCCGGTCACTGTTAGGAGGATAACTGTTAAGTAGTGGTCATTCCTTTGTAGTTTGAGGGTTGCACATTCTAGGTAAGTGCAAGACTGTCCCTCTCCATGTTGGATCTCATACGGAACAACACACTCCCTGAGCAGCTTGCTACTACTACTACTTAACATTTCTAGAGTGCTACTAGGGTTACGCAGCGCTGTACAAATTAATAACTAAGGACGGTCCCTGCTCAGAAGAGCTTACAATCTAAAGGACAAAATGTCAAGTTGGGGTAGTCTAGATTTCCTGAGTAGAGGTGTTGTGATTAGGTGCCGAAAGCGACATTGAAGAGGTGGGCTTTGAGCAATGATTTGAAGATGGGTAGGGAGGGGGCTCTGCAGAGTTTTAACTGGCTGCACCCAGGACAGGAGAGTCAAGACTAAAGTTATATTTCCACATCATTGATGTACTACGGTAGTTCCCAAACTGTACTGGAGGCAGTGCATTCCATTCTATCCATTCATATTCATTGCAGATATCCTGAAAACCCAACTGGCTGCATGCTCCCTAGGAAGGTTTGGAAACCGCTTGTAAGATACTATTTGAGTATTGTTTTAAGAATAAAGAAACAGGTACCAAAGTGATACATATATATTTCTACACTGGCATTATTATTTTTAAAAATAGTTTTAACATGATTTTAACGTTACAGGTTTAGTGTTTTCTGTGGAACGTCATTGGAACGATGAAGTGGCTATTCACTGCGCTGACTCTAAAACCTCGGTGTTGGATCTGTACAGATTCAATGATGATTTCAGCCAGTCTCCAAAGGCTTCTATATCATTACATAATTGGCTGTAGATTATTCTCAGGATACAAGCCTAAAAAGAACATCGAAGATTGCTACAGGCTTCTCAATGTTCAGGCAGGGTGTTCCCTAAATGATGTTAGAGATTCCTACAGAAAGCTTGCCAAGCAGTATCATCCTGATAGTGGTTCTCCTAGTGCTGATGTAACTAAGTTTGTGCAAATCGAAGAAGCATACAGAACTATGCTTAGTCACCTGGCCAAGGAAGACGACCCAGAAGAGAAAGATGAGGAAGAAAAATTTAAGCACAAAGTACCACAGCACAGGCAATATCTGAACTTTGAAGGCGTTGGTTTTGGAACCCCTAGTCAAAGAGAGAAACAGTACGTGCAATTTAGAGTAGACCGTGCTACTGATCAAGTTTTGGACTTTCGGAGGCAGAAATTAGAGCGTCAGTATGCTGAGAATGCTATGATGGCCAAGGATGTGAGACAGAGTAAAAAGATCAAAATCACACAAGCAATCGAACGTTTGGTAGAGGACCTCATTCAGGAATCAATGGCCAGAGGAGACTTTGATAATCTCAGTGGTAAAGGAAAGCCACTGGAGAAATTTTCTTACTGCCCACATATTGATCCCATGACCCACAATCTGAATAGGATCCTGATAGACAATGGATACCAGCCGGAGTGGATTGTTCTGCAGAAAGAAATACGGGAAACTATTGAGAAACTGAGAAAGGAGCTAGTAGAGGCTAGGAAAAAGCTTGGTGAGCCAATGATGCCGCTTCAAGAAAAACAATGGAGTCAGTCCTGTGAACAGTTTAGCAAAGATATTGGCAAGCTGAACAAAAGGATTAATGATTTTAACTTAATTGTCCCCCTTTTAAACAGACAAATGATACACTTCTGTGTAGACAAAGAAATTGCACGAGCACTGAAGGCCCATGAAACCCTTGTAAGAACAACACAGAAGATCAAAGAAGATATTAACACAAATGATTTGGAGAGTGCTACAGATGTTGGACTTAAGACCTATTGGGCAAAGCTGATCAGTCTGGTGTGGAAATGATGCCAGGCTGCAATTTAAAACACTGTAAGATTCATTCAGTACATCCGTTTTAACTTGATGGCCTCTGATTCAGTGCCGGGGATTTTTGTTTAAAAGGCAGATATTATGAATCCACTATGCATATGGAAATTATTTTCTCTTTCAGTAGTTTGATAAATTTCTGAGACCTCATTTATCATCCTCCTCCCCCCTCCCCCTACACAGAATGTTACATTTAAAAAATGCATCATTTTAAAGGGCAGTGCAATGGTGGCAGGTGGCTATCCATCTTATCCTCTAGCACAGGCTCTCCCCCTGAACTTCCTGCGGACTCCACAGCCAGTCAGGTTTTCAGGATATCCACAATCAATATGCATGAGATAAATTCACGTGTGCTAGGTCTCCAGTGCATGCAGATTTATCTCATGTATATTGTTTATGGATATCCTGAAAATTCAACTGGCTTTAGGGTCCTCGGAACAGGTTTAGGAAGTCTTGTTCTAGCAGCCCTAAACTCCCATGATGCATTGCAGATGACATTAAACAGATCAGAGAGCTGGACATTTTCTAATATGACAAGGAGACACTGGGAGTACACATTGTTTTAGTACAGTAATATAAATAACCTGAAGTGCCAATTTGGAAAGGAAATAGTAAATGCTTCTCTAAATGTTAGCCCTCAAATATAATTAATTACACATTAAATTAATTGGTGACAGTTAATTTTTTTTTTTAATTTTGTTGTGCATGTATGCAAATATTCATTTCAGCAGGTCAGATACAGCAGAGGAAAGGGGGTCTGCAGACACTACAACTACACAGTGAACAAAAAGAGCAGATCACATGTCAAGAAGGAGCAAGATGTTTATTCAATACAAGCAGTCTCGTACAAATAAAATGCCCGATATGGACCACGTTTCACCCCAACAAAGGGCTGTGTCAGGGGCAAATATAAAAATAACAAGTATACATAAATGCCATAATATAAAAATAAATACAATTGAAATCCAACAAAATGTATTAAAAAGTGTATAAAGACACAGACTTTCAGAATTTCCTCAGACATATAAAGGAAATGTAAAAAGCTAAAAGAAAACAAATCAAACTTTAATAATGCAACAACACAAAAATAGCTCCACATATAGTAAAAAAAACCCCATAAAAAACCTAATAAAAGAGCAAACAGTTTGTGACTCACCCAGCAACAACATGCAGATGGTAGTACCCACTGATACCAATAGTAATTGACACCCAACTTACCCACCTGTTTGCTAAAGCTTAGCTCGAGTTATCTGCAGCAGGGCCATTTTATTCCTATGGGCCCTGCTGCAGATTACTCAGGCTAAGCTTTAGTAAACAACCTCCCTTAGGGTCAAGCTTATATGCACTTCCTCTCACTGAATCTAAAAATCAAACATTAAAATAAAAATAAATGACAACTAAAAATAAAGCCTTTCCAATCAAAAGGATTTACTTAAAAAAATTAAAAGTTCACATGAATGCTTTTATATTGGGCTAAAAATGGGCCATTTCGGGTTATATCAAAAATGGTAAAACTTAAAAAAAAGTGTATTGAAGATAAGACATAATTAAGAAATTTGAAAATAAAATGGGTGGTGGACTTTGGTCCTGGGGAATTGAGGAACTGAGTTCGATTCCCGGCACAAGCAGCTCCTTGTGACTATGGGCAAGTCACTTAACCCTCCATTGCCCGCCGCATTGAGCCTGCCATGAGTGAGAAAGCGCGGGGTACAAATGTAATTAAAAAAAACCCTCATTAGAATAACACTTTAGAATGATATAAAAAGAGAAAAACGCCATCTGTTCCAATAATGCACACGTGCCTTCCAATGATGTCATACAGTAGGCAATACAGTTACTCCATCTCCATTTGGAGGGTGGAGCAATTTTGATCTCAATTATAATTAGCACACTGGAATTTTTTTAAATCAATCTTACGTTCTCTTATGGATCCAAGTCCACAGCCCAAGTTATGCTGACAAGCAATGAAACAGGCCAATAATTATAAAAATAAAAATAGATTTATTTTAGCAGCAAGCAAATTACTAGAATAAGGGATGCAACAAGAGTAGGAAAATTATACTCAAATACTAGATCCTTCATAGAACAATGACCTGCCTTTATTAAAAAGGGTTTTAAAGTAAACACACACTTAGGCCCAGAAACCTGTTGACAATGTCTTCTGCTCTAGAAGATTCAGCAGGAGACAATCAGGAGCTCTGAAGGGTCCATTGGTTTAGAAGAGTCCCAGCAGTGCAGGAGGCATAGAGGAGGTGGGTGAAATTTTATGAGCTAGGGAACTTGAGAGGATATTAGCTTGGATTTGATGAGAACTCCACCAGACCATATTTTGGACCACGGTGTGCCTGTTATATACTGTTTCTGGCTGTAGCACGTGGTCCCAAGGTTAACACACACACAAAAATGCACAAATGGACCTTCAGGAGCAGGGCAATGAGAGGTACTTTATGAGAGAGACCTGACGGGGGCTGTGTTTTGGCGACAAATTGCCTGCATCAGGGGTCACAAATATCTGGAGGTTTTCTTGCTGGGTAATACAAGTCTGCCACTAACATAACACAACAATAACACAATACAATGCCTTCTCAAAGCGTCGTAGTATACACATATAATAAGAATAGCTGTAAAAGTTCTGCCCCCACAAATATGCATCCTTTTTTGTGTGCTTGTTTGGTTGATGTACTTTTGACCCTCTCTTTTACCTTCCAAGGTTAACATAAACATCACCCCTTGTTCCAGACCTTCTGTCCTGCGAATGTCCATTTTGTGTCAGCAAAGTTGCAATTCCTGGAACTCTGACACAAAGCAGTCCAGTGACATGAGCATTGATTTCATGGCCAGGCTCCAAAATGACTGGGTTAGCCTATATCATTGTGCAAGAATGTTTGTCACGTGATTGCATTAGGCAAGCAGTTCTTAAGCAATTCCTTCTTGCTGAAGCAGGACCTTGGTAAAATCAGGGCACAGTTCATGCTGTATTAATATATGTCTTGAAGTATCAGGTGCTAAGGTTGTTGCCAGCTGTGGTAGCAGTTACCTGTGCAAGAGTGTTACCCCTACTTGTTCTCCACACCCCCCCCCTCCTTATTTCACGATGGCTGTCAAAGAAGGCAAGCAATTCTAAATACTAATGAGCTTATTTTCGAAAGAGATCGCTGGCCATCCTCCAACACAAATCAGGAGATGGCCGGCGATCTCATGATCCCGGCCAAATCGGTATAATCGAAAACTGAATTTGGCCGGCACCAACTGCTTTTTTGTTGAGGAGCCAGCCAACCTTCAAGGGAGGGTACAGAGGGCGGGATGGGGGCGTGGTTACAAGATGGCTGGCTTCACCTCATAATGGAAAAAAGATGGCCGGCTCAGACGAGCATTTCGCTGGCTGGACTTGGCCCATTTATTTTTAGGACCAAGTCCGAAAAAGTGCCCCAACTGACCAGATGACCACCGGAGGGAATCGGGGATCACCTCCCCTTACTCCCCTTGTGGTCACTAACTCCCTCCCACCCAAAAAAAAACAAAACATTTTTTGCCAGCCTGAAATGTCATACCCAGCTCCCTGACAGCAGTATGCAGGTCCCTGGAGCAGTATTTAGTGAGTGCAGTGCAGTTCAGGCAGGTGGACCCAGGCCCATCTCCCCCCTACCTTTTACACTTGTGGTGGTTCATGTTGAGCCCTCCAACCCCCCCCCCCCCAAAACCCACTGTACCCACATGTAGGTGCCCCCCTTCACCCCTTAGGGCTGTGGTAATGGCGTAGAATTGTGGGGAGTGGGTTTTGGGGGGGATTTGGGGGGCTCAGCACCCAAGGTAAGGGAGCTATGCACCTGGCAGGTATTTTTGTTTTTTAGAAGTGCCCCCTAGGGTGCCCGGTTGGTGTCCTGGCATGTGAGGGAGGCCAGTGCACTACAAATGCTGGCTCCTCCCACGACCAAATGCCTTGCATTTCCCCGGGTTTGAGATGGCTGGGCTCGGTTTCCATTACGGCTGAAAACCGAAGCCGGCCATCTGCTCTAAACCCGGCAAATGATTTAGCCGGCCCCAACCATATTTCGAAAATATGGTTGGCTCCGCCCCTTTGCAGAGCCAGCCCCGAAGATGACCGGCCATCTATTTGGCTGGTGCCGTTCGATTATACCCCTCCACGAGTCCTTTTACCAAGGTGTGCTAAAAATGGCCCACAGTAGTGTAGGCGTGGGTTTTGGGCAAGCGCAGAGCCATTTTTCAGCGCGCCTACAAAAAATGACTTTAAAAGATTTTTGCCGAAAGTGGACGTGCAGCAAAATAAAAATTGCCGCGCGTCCATTTTGGGTCTGAGACCCTACCGTCAGCCATTGACAGCGGTAAGGTCTCACATGTTAACCAGGCGGTAATGACCTATGTGCATAGAATGCCACTTGACATGCGTAGCTGACGTGTCAGAAAATAAAAATTATTTTTCGGATGCGCATAGTGGACAAGCATAAAAAATGAAGTTACCGCAAGGGCCACGTGGTAGCCAGACGGTAACTCCAAATTGGTGCGCGTTGGGCGCTCGTAGGCGCATACGTGGCTTAGTAAAAGGGCCCCTAAAACAGTTGTGTGTGTTTACTCATGTCATATGACATGACTTAGTTATGCAAATGTAATTGAAAATCCTCCTAATTCCACATATGCTAGTACTGTACAAATGTAAAGCAATGCAATAACATTCAGCAATTTAAGCATACTTAAAACAAACAGTAAATATATGAGCATATGATGATAGAATGTCACAAGTAAATATAACTGCATTAAGTAATGTCCATTGGAGATGCAGTCAAGTGACTTGAAATGCAAATAATGTCTATGGAAGCCAAATGTCCATTAGCCAGCTTATTTTCGAAAGAGAAGGCCAGCCATCTTCCGACACAAATCGGGAGATGGCCAGCCATAAGTACATAAGTACATAAGTAGTGCCATACTGGGAAAGACCAAAGGTCCATCTAGCCCAGCATCCTGTCACCGACAGTGGCCAATCCAGGTCAAGGGCACCTGGCACGCTCCCCAAACGTAAAAAACATTCCAGACAAGTTATACCTAAAAATGAGGAATTTTTCCAGTCCATTTAATAGCGGTCTATGGACTTGTCCTTTAGGAATCTATCTAACCCCTTTTTAAACTCCGTCAAGCTAACCGCCCGTACCACGTTCTCCGGCAATGAATTCCAGAGTCTAATTACACGTTGGGTGAAGAAAAATTTTCTCCGATTCGTTTTAAATTTACCACACTGTAGCTTCAACTCATGCCCTCTAGTCCTAGTATTTTTGGATAGTGTGAACAGTCGCTTCACATCCACCCGATCCATTCCACTCATTATTTTATACACTTCTATCATATCTCCCCTCAGCCGTCTCTTCTCCAAGCTGAAAAGCCCTAGCCTTCTCAGCCTCTCTTCATAGGAAAGTCGTCCCATCCCCACTATCATTTTCGTCGCCCTTCGCTGTACCTTTTCCAATTCTACTATATCTTTTTTGAGATACGGAGACCAGTACTGAACACAATACTCCAGGTGCGGTCGCACCATGGAGCGATACAACGGCATTATAACATCCGCACACCTGGACTCCATACCCTTCCTAATAACACCCAACATTCTATTCGCTTTCCTAGCCGCAGCAGCACACTGAGCAGAAGGTTTCAGCGTATCATCGACGACGACACCCAGATCCCTTTCTTGATCCGTAACTCCTAACGCGGAACCTTGCAAGACGTAGCTATAATTCGGGTTCCTCTTACCCACATGCATCACTTTGCACTTGTCAACATTGAACTTCATCTGCCACTTGCACGCCCATTCTCCCAGTCTCGCAAGGTCCTCCTGTAATCGTTCACATTCCTCCTGCGACTTGACGACCCTGAATAATTTTGTGTCATCGGCGAATTTAATTACCTCACTAGTTATTCCCATCTCTAGGTCATTTATAAATACATTAAAAAGCAACGGACCCAGCACAGACCCCTGCGGGACCCCACTAACTACCCTCCTCCACTGAGAATACTGGCCACGCAATCCTACTCTCTGCTTCCTATCTTTCAACCAGTTCTTAATCCATAATAATACCCTACCTCCGATTCCATGACTCTGCAATTTCTTCAGGAGTCTTTCGTGCGGCACTTTGTCAAACGCCTTCTGAAAATCCAGATATACAATATCAACCGGCTCCCCATTGTCCACATGTTTGCTTACCCCCTCAAAAAAATGCATTAGATTGGTGAGGCAAGACTTCCCTTCACTAAATCCGTGCTGACTTTGTCTCATCAGTCCATGTTTTTGTATATGCTCTGCAATTTTATTCTTAATAATAGCCTCCACCATCTTGCCCGGCACCGACGTCAGACTCACCGGTCTATAATTTCCCAGATCTCCTCTGGAACCTTTCTTAAAAATCGGAGTAACATTGGCTACCCTCCAGTCTTCCGGTATTACACTCGATTTTAGGGACAGATTGCATATTTCTAACAGTAGCTCCGCAAGTTCATTTTTTAGTTCTATTAATACTCTGGGATGAATACCATCAGGTCCCGGTGATTTACTACTCTTCAGCTTGCTGAACTGACCCATTACATCCTCCAAGGTTACAGAGAATTTGTTTAGTTTCTCCGACTCCCCCGCTTCAAATATTCTTTCCGGCACCGGTGTCCCCCCCAAATCCTCCTCGGTGAAGACCGAAGCAAAGAATTCATTTAATTTCTCCGCTACGGCTTTGTCCTCCTTGATCGCCCCTTTAACACCATTTTCGTCCAGCGGCCCAACCGACTCTTTGGCCGGTTTCCTGCTTTTCTCTCAAGGCTGGCGAAATTGGCATAATCGAAAGCCGATTTTGGCCAGCCTCAACTGCAGTCCGTCGCCGGGACGGCCAAAGTTCCTGGGAGCGTGTCGGAAGGGTAGCGAAGGCGGGACAGGGGCGTGCTGGGGCGGAAAAAAGAAGGGCGTCCCTGGCGAGAATTTGGTCCACTTTATTTGGTTCCTTTTTTCAGGTCCAAGTCCCAAAAAAGTGCCCGAACTGACCAGATGACCACCGGAGGGAATCGGAAATCACCTCCCCTTACTCCCCCAGTGGTCACTAACCCCCTCTCACCCTAAAAAAAAACAACTTTAAAAACTTTTGTTTGCCAGCCTCTATGCCTCAAATGTCATACTCAGGTCCATTGCAGCAGTATACAGGTCCCTGAAGCAGTTTTAGTGGGTGCAGTGGATTTCAAGCAGGCGGACCCAGGCCCATCCCCCCCTACCTGCTACACTTGTGGTGGAAAATGGGAGCCCTTCAAAACCCACCCGAAACCCACTGTACCCACATCTAGGTGCCCCCCTTCACCCCTTAGGGCTATGGTAGTGGTGTACAGTTGTGGGGAGGGGGTTTTTTGGGAGGGGGTTGGGGGGCTCAGCACCCAAGGTAAGGGAGCTATGCACCTGGGAGCAATTTGTGAAGTCCACTGCAGTGCCCCCTAGGGTGCTCGGTTGGTGTCCTGGCATGTGAGGGGGACCATTGCACTACGAATCCTGGCCCCTCCTACGACCAAATGCCTTGGATATGGTCGTTTTTGAGATGGGCGCCATCGGTTTCCATTATTGGCGAAAACCGAGGGCGCCCATCTCTAAAATCCGGCGAGCTCAGCATTTAGGTCGACCATCTCTAATGTTGACCTAAATGTTGAGATTTGGGCACCCCCAACCGTATTATCGAAACGAAAGATGGACGCCCATCTCGTTCGATAATACGGTCGGCCCCACCCCTTCGCGGCGCCATCCTGGGAGATGGGCGCCCTTAGAGATGGGCATCCCTGGTCGAAAATGCCCCTCCACGTCTGCCAGTCAATACTTGCAGTGGCAATGAATTAAAAGTTCATGGAAGAAGAGTCACTTTTTGTAGCACAGTTCATGACAGCTTGCAACAAACAATAGAAAGAAAACTGCTTTAAGGGGAAAAAGATTCCGAAAATGCCTCTCTTCGTTTTCTTCTGAATGTAGAGAATTCTCTCAGTATCTGTTTGGAAATACAGCACATCAAACGTAACTTTTTCTTGACAAGGTTAGACGTTTTCTCAGTGTTTAACTTTCTAAATAACTCAGAAGCGAGCATTTTCTTGGGCAATGCTAAATAGTTAACGTGGCACATTGGTATTATGGCTAAATCCAGATAAGGAGCCATTGAAATAAACTTTTTAAATCTTTAGGCACAACACAATAATTATATTGTCTAGAGCTAATTATTGATATACTAATAACCAGTGCTTTTTTTGTAGTAAAAAAGGTACTGGTACTCATTAAGGGCGGGGGGTCACCATCTATGGCTCCCCCCCTATGGTAGCCACACCCCTTATACCAGCCATGGCGCATATAAACAGGTATCAATGAAAATACTATACCAGTATAGGAGGAAAAAATAACGTGATTTATTTTTCATTATAAATAATTTCTGTAAGCTGTTACAGCTCCAGTATACCCAGTGCAAAATAAGACAGCCGTTGTAATTTCTCAAATTGGACATGTTCCAAACAGTAAAATGAAAATAAAATGATTTTTTTCTATGTTTGTTGTCTGGTGACTTTGTTTTTCTGATCATGTTGGTCCCAGTCTCTGATTCTGCTGCTCTCTATCTGTTCCCTTAACTCCGTTTCCAGGGCTTCCTTTCCATTTATTTATTTACTTTCCTCCTTTCTTCATTTATTGCCCTACATCCATAGGTAAAAGCTGGGTCCTCCGCAGACTTGACTGGAGGAGGTATAGAGTGGATCCAGCTTTTGCCTGTTTTCTCCATCCATGTGCAGTTTTTCTCCTCTTTCCCTGTTCCCTCATCTCCGTCAGTATGCATCTCCTTCCTCTGTCTTCCCTCTCCTTCATCCATATGCATCTCCTTCCTCTCTCTTCCCTCTCCATCCATATCCATCTCCTTCCTCTCTCTTCCCTCTCATCCATCCATGTCCAGCTTTTTTCCTCTCTCCCCTCCATCCATGTTCAGCATTTCTCCTCTCCTCCATTTATGTTTATCTCACTTCCTCTCTCTTCCCTCCCCTCCATCCATGTCCAGAATTTCTCCTCTCTTCCCTAATCCATGTGCATCTCCTCCGCTGTCTTCCCTCCCATCCATGTCCAGCATTTCTCCTCTCCCCCTCCCTTCATCCATGTTCATCTCACTTCCTCCCCTCCATCCATGTCCAGAATTTCTCCTCTCTCTTAAATCCATGTGCATCTCTTCCTCTATTTTCCCTCCCCTCCATTCATGTCCAGCATTTCTACTTCCTCTGTCTTCCCTCTCCATCCATGTCCAGCATTCTCCTCTCTCCCCTCCATCCGTGCATCTCCTTCCTGTCTTCTCTCTCCTCCATCCATGTGCATCTCCTTTTTGTCTTCCCTCCATCCATCCATGTCCAGCAACTCTCCTCTCTCCCCTCCCATCCACGTCCTGCGATTCTCCTCTGTCCTGCCATCCACGTCCAGCGATTCTCCTCTGTCCCTTGCCCTCTTCTCCCATCCATGTCCAGCAATTCCTCCTCTCTCCCCTGCCCTCCCTTCCCATTCATGTCCAGCGATTCTCCTCTGCCTTCCCTTCCATGTCCAGCGATTCTCCTTTTCCCCTATCCTCCCCTCCCATCCATGTCCACTGACTTGCCTCAGCCTCCATCTACTACTTATCATTTCTATAGCGCTACAAGGCATACTGCCCCCTTTTCACGTCCTGAGTTCCAGTTTCTGCCTGCCCTCAGCTTCCCATAGCCCTCCTTTCTGGTCCTGTCACTGCCCTGTGTTTAAATCTTTTGTTTTACCTCAAGTTGCAGCGGCGGCAGTGAAAGCAGTAGGCTCGCCTCCAGCCTTCCCTTCTCTCTCAGTGTCCTGTCTTCGCAGAAACAGGAAATATATCAGAAGAAGGTGGGACACTGAGAGGGAAGGGAAGGCTGGAGGCAAGCCTGCTGCCTTCACTGCCGTCACCACTGCTGCCACTGCGATGAGGTAAAATAAAAGATTTAAACGTAGGTCGGCGGCAGGAATGGAAAGGAGGGCTATCGGGCTGAGGGCAGGTAGGTGAGCCGGCCCTGGGAAAAAAAGTGCCGTTACGCTGTACCGACGCATACCAGCACAAAAAAAGCACTGCTAATAACACAACATAACAAAATACAAATTCTTACCCATGTCATTTATGGTTACATCTTATCTCTGACGCCTGATGAAACAAGGAAAATTTCTCTACAGTAGAGCTAAAACAGTAGTAGGGAAGGGATGTAGGCCAAACGAAATCAAACAGATATCCACAGGCTGATTGTAGTAAGATGTATTTATTAAGAAACCAGATATTACAGATTTGACACGATCCGTGTTTCAGCAAGAAATTGCCTGCCTCAGGAGTCAAGTATCTGTCTGTAAGAAATCGTTAGATTCAACAAATGGTAAGGGTAATCAAACCAAAGAAACACTTAAAATTGTTGAAATCATGTCAACCAGTGTAATCGTACAAATAGTGATTGTGGGAGGCCAATAAAAGCCTCATAATCTCTTACTCATTATCATTCCATTATATATTATTGGAAGGCCTGGGCCCATTGAGATAAGGTACTGCAGCTTATAGATGACACAAATTTATACCATCCCTAACAAGACATTGTATCATCATGCCTTATCCCACTCTTCACGGTGCTCAGGAAACCTGCGTATTAGCCTCAGAACCTTGACATCAGATTGGACAGCCATAGGCATCAAGATAAAAATACAGGATACCCATATAAACTTCAACTATAAAACTTTATACAAATAAATTATTTTTGAATATAAATAAAACATTTTGATAAAAATAACACATATGAAAAAACAGTGATAAATTAAAAACACAGGGAGAATGACATATTTACAAAGGGGGAATGAAAACAATGAATAGGAATCAAAACGGTGAGAGAAGGGAAAAGGATCACTGTGGGCAGGGAGGGAGACCTCACCCAAGAGCTGCTGGAGCTGCCTCAGGAGGTGGACAGATAAAGGGTCCTTGGAGGGGTCTGGGCTGAGAAGACCAGCATGCTCAAGGGCAGATAAGATGCACCCTTGAGTGTGCTTGATTTGCCTTAGTCACTGGGCATTGGCCTCCATCCTCCACAATACAGCAGCCTAACTTCCAGGGACAGGGGAATTGCATGGCAAGGTACAGCTGTATCTGCAGCTGCACCCTGCCCCTGGAAGCACCTGAGCCTCATAAGTACATAAGTAGTGCCATACTGGGAAAGACCAAAGGTCCATCTAGCCCAGCATCCTGTCACCGACAGTGGCCAATCCAGGTCAAGGGCACCTGGCACGCTCCCCAAACGTAAAAACATTCCAGACAAGTTATACCTAAAAATGCGGAATTTTTCCAAGTCCATTTAATAGCGGTCTATGGACTTGTCCTTTAGGAATCTATCTAACCCCTTTTTAAACTCCGTCAAGCTAACCGCCCGTACCACGTTCTCCGGCAACGAATTCCAGAGTCTAATTACACGTTGGGTGAAGAAAAATTTTCTCCGATTCGTTTTAAATTTACCACACTGTAGCTTCAACTCATGCCTCAACTCTCTGTATTGGCAGGGAGGATATTGCAGGAGACCACTGCCCTCTTCAGCAGAGCCACCAATACCCCTCCTGAGGCTTGTCCAGCTGCTCCTGGGGTGGGGTATGGGGTCCAGAAGTGTGATGTGTGATTTATAAATGGATTTCTTTTAATTCCTTTTAGATTGTTTGGATCCATATAGTTATGCTCAAATATCAGTATAGGGCAAAACATTTTACATATTCACATAGCACATGGATTCTTTCAAATGTTTTCTAATAAAATATCACCCGATTAAAGAAACTATGTATAAATCATAAACTAATAAAGCATTTGGATAAATATTAGTTAACCTTAAAGGAATATGTGGTTTGGAAATGGCTTATCTGATTCCAGTTATTACTTTCCATCTATTTATTTTTATTTTTTAACTACTATGAAATGCTTCTCAGCTCACAAAGGAGTAAGTTTATTGTACTTGCTGATATCCATTTGCAGAATCCTAAGAATGGTTGGTGCCATGAGGCACGAATACTATTAAAACTGGTGGTCCTGGGTCCTGTTGATGCAGCATTACCTAGCTCTGCTTTCTCCAGGCAAAACTGAAAATGTAGTTATATAATTTTTTTCTGTCTATTTGCTGCTTGTTACAACACTTACATTTTGGGAAGGGTGGTGAGAATTAATTTCTCTGGGTCCATTTTAGTAAAAATGATTAAATGGCCCAGCAATGTTCAGTTCATCACTCCAGTTAATTCACTAACACAGATCCAACAAAACGCCAAGCAATGGGCCAGGACATCTTGCCTGCCTTCCCTCTCAGCTCAGCCTGTACTATGTGACTAAGGAGGAACTGATTACAGGGGCGTAGCCAGACTACAGATTTTGGGTGGGCCTAGGCAAGAAGTGGGTGGGCACTAAGTGTTCCCTCCCCCCCCCCCAAAAAAAAATCTCAGCAGGTGGGAAAACGCTTCTTTCCACCTTTTCAGTCTGCAAAAGGCATGTGCAGAAAACAGAGCATGAGCAGATGCTGGTATCATGGAGAGTACTGTTTTCATTACCATCAAGGGGAAGTCTTCAGCTGGCTGAGCTTGGGATCCCCACCAGCTACCACCAAATGTGTGCTACTGTTGGGTGGGCCTGAGCCCTAAGTTGGTGAGCCCTGGCCCACCCAGGCCCACCTGTGGCTACGTCACTGAACTGATAGCTTTCTCCTAATTATCGTAACATTCTAAGCTAAGATGAGAAGGAGTAGGAGCCGCTGAGATCAATTAGGTGGCATTAATTCTGTAACCAGATCCCCGATTTTTATTAGATAGACTAGTTTTCCCCATTTTGATTATTTTTGAAAATTAATTTAATTTTCATTTATTCCAGATAGAAGGCCTTGCTGCTTTTATTATCTTCTTTCTCTGACTCTCTTACCTGATTAAACCATGCCTGTTATTTTACCATCTGGTCTCTTAGCCTTGTGTATAACAGTAGATTCATGGATTGCCCTCTTGCCTTCAGCTTAACATGATTTAGAAAGCACGTCAAAAGTTGGGGGATAACTATAAACTATAGTTTGTACTGACCATCCTGGTATTTGTGGGGCCGTTGCATACAGTGGATCAAATGGATTTAAGGCCTGAGCAGGTACGCAAGGCGGGGAAGGAGACCTGATGGAGTTTCTATCAGGCAGTACTGTCATAGGGACACATACACATTCCAGCACAGAAACACATGCACAAACGCACACAAACATATACACATGCACTCACCAACCTCCCTCCCTCCCCCCCCCCCAAACCCACATAACCATTTACATGCAGATGGCTTTGAAAAATTTCAAGCCATATTGAGAAGTAGGACTGGTGCCAGACAGACTTCTATGATCTGTACCCCAAAATTGGCAGGGAGAGACGGAGATAAAATATATCAGTATTTAATCATGAAGTGGAGCCTGTGCAGAGTTCCAGATTCGACTTTGGCCACCTTGACGGGTAGACTTGATGGACCATGCATTTACTATGTTATTGTGTTATGTGGGCTTTCTTCACATGTCTTTGTATTTGTTGCTTTAGCTACTGCCTTTTCATACTATTGCTACCTTGAGATTATGAGACACAGTCCTGGCCTTTTTCTCATTACCAGGTATAGAGCATTTGGTATTTATAAAGGTCATTAAAATTGTGGTATGTTTGGTAATCGACTAGTGAGCAATTTAATTTCCAGTCAGAGTTCGTGAACTGTAGTAGCAGTGGTGTTTTGTGTTAGTGTGGTTTGCTAAGTACCACTGTCATTCTGATCTTGCTTTGAGATTTTTGTTTCCTTCTTCCTTCTTATCTGTTATGAAGTAAGGCTGTTGACTTTATTTGCTTTGTGTTCTTTCTGGGAACGTTGATAACATTTACTAGCTGTATTTTCCACAGGATATAATTTACGAAGAGCAAAACTATGGTATAATTGTGTGACACAACTCAGGTGATGATGGTACGGTAAAAATATGTCATGGCTCTGCCGTGCCCTGTACCCCAACTTACCTCCTGATGCCAGGGGGGCATCGGAGTCTGGGTCCTCGCTGACTCACCTCCCTGGGCCTCCTGCAGCAATTCTGTGGGGGCGGGCTGAGTGCATGGTGCATCTGGGCCCTCTGTTGGGACGGTGTTCTGTTCATGATGCTGCACCAGCAGGGTCCAGCTTCCCTAGGCAAGCCCACATGCAGAAGAGCCCTCTTTATGGCTTCAAAGAGCCAGTTTAAAAAAAGGCCCCTTAGATTCAAAACTATATAAAGAGAAAGGTCCCACTGAACTTTCTTTCTGAGAAGTTCTGAGAGAAGAGGACATTTCTCTGGTAAGTGAACACAATTTTGCTTTGTGCTTTGGGAACTTAAAGATTGGGGTTTAAGGGAGGAATTGTAGGTTAGTGATAGGCAAAATAAAAATATAAAAAGCAAAATTTATCAACTAATCTCCATAGTATTTTCCCTTAGTTTTAAAACTTGAACTTTGTACCATAGCATTAACAGATAGACTCTAGCAGGCACTGCACTGACTGCAGGATCTAGTTTAGTCTTCCCACCCACCCCTAGGACAACTCTTCATTTATAGTCAGTTATTGTAATTTTAAATACATTTCATTACCATCTAAGAAGGAAACACTAAATAAATCACATAAAATACCATAATAAAACTAAAAGACATTTTATATTAGGCTAATATCCTTAATACTTTAGCAAGTTTTAAATTTTTGTAAAAACTCAGAAATACTAAGATGGAGTCAGCAGTGCAGCAGTGAGAAGGGTACTATCCAGTCTTTTGCGTTGAGTGTCACATGTATGATTATCTTCCAGTTGGTGAGCGGTTATATGTGTGTCCCCAATGCAAAGAGCTCCTAGCTCTCAGAGAACAGGTCCGTTCTCTTGAGGCTAGAGTAGCAGACTTAGTGGAGCTGAGGGAGACAGAGAGGTACATAGAGGAGACCAACAGGGATGTTGTAAAGAAGTCCCACCTCCAGTCTGGTAGCCCCTGTGCTACCTTGGAGGAGGGAGGCCTCCTAGAAGGAGAGCATCACCCTGGTGAAGTAGGAAGTACTCCGTTAGCCAGGACTTACCCACCAGGGGATGTACTATCCTCTCGCACCAAGGATAAGTCTCTAAGAAGTTCTGCCCAGGAGCGAAGGGTTAGGACAGCTGTTGTAGTTGGTGATTCATCATTAGGCATATAGATAGCTGGGTGGCTGGTGGATGTGAAGATCACCTGGTGATTTGCCTGCCTGGTGGGAAGGTGGCGGGCCTCACGCGTCACCTAGATAGGATTTTAGATAGTGCTGGGGAGGAGCCGGCTGTCTTGGTACATGTGGATACCAATGACATAAGAAAATGTGGGAGAGAGGTTCTAGAAGCCAAATTTAGGCTCTTAGGTAGAAAGCTTAAATCCAAAACCTCTAGGGTAGCATTTTCTGAAGTGCTACCCGTTTCACGCACAGGGCCCAAGAGACAGGCAGGGATGAGACGATTGTGCAGGGAGGAGGTTTTTAGATTTGTTAGGAACTGGGCAACATTCTGGGGAAGGGGGAGCCTATTCCAAAAGGATGGGCTCCACCTTAAACAGGGTGGGGCCAGGCTGCTGGCATCGGCATTTAAAAAGGAGATGGAGCAGCTTTTAAACTAGAAACTGGGGAAAGGCCGACAATTGCTCAAAAGCGAATGGTTCGGGATAAGGTATCTTTCAAAGATATCACCAAAACAGGGAAGATAGGGTATCCTGCTAGTGAGGTTGCAAAAAGACCATAGTAGATGCAGGTGTCCTTAAATAAAAATAAAAAATCAGACAAAAGATTTCAAATTAATACTGTCAAGTACTGAGCATGATACAAATAGGAACAACAAACATAGTTTGAAATGTCTGTATGCGAACGCCAGGAGCCTAAGAAATATGAACTCCTATACATAAATCTAGAATTGTCTTATAATATTTGCTTGTTAGACTATTATAATGTCCTATCATCACCATATTACCCAAGAACCTTCTGTAACACTAAATGCATACTTATCATATATTTCCACTATTCATGACGTATTGTAAGCCACATTGAGCCTGCAAAGAGGTGGGAAAATGTGGGATACAAATGCAATAAATAAATAAATAAGATTGGAGAATTAGAATATATTGCAGTAAATGAAAAATGAGATATAATAGGCATCTCTGAGACCTAGTAGAAGGAGGATAACCAGTGGGACACTGTTATACTGGGGTACAAATTATATCGTAGTGATAAGGTGGATCGAATTGGTGGAGGGGTAACATTGTATATTAACAAGAGCCTTGAATCAAATAGATTGAACATTCTGCAGGAAACAAAACACTTCTTGGAATCACTGTGGATTGAAATTCCATGTGCAAAGGGGAAAAGGATAGTGATAGGAGTGTACTACCGTCCGCCTGGCCAGGATGAACAGATGGATGCAGAAATGTTAAAGGAAATTAGGGATGCAAACAAATGGGTAACACAATAATAATGGGTGATTTCAATTAACCCGATATTGACTGGGTAAATGTAACATCGGGGCATGCTATGGAGGTAAAATTCCTTGATGAAATCAAGGACAGCTTTATGGAGCAGCTGGTACAGGAGCCGACGAGAGAAGGAAAAATTCTAGACCTAATCCTTAGTGGAGTGCATGATCTGGTGCAGAGGTAATGGTGCTGGGGCCGCTTGATAACAGTGATCATAATGTGATCGGATTTGATATTAGCTTTGAAGTAAGTATACATAGGAAATCAAATACGTTAGCATTTAACTTTAAAAAAGGAGAATATGATAAAATGAGAAGAACGTTGAAAAAAAAAAAAACTTAGAGGAGCGGCTGCGAGGGTCAAACATTTACGTCAGGCATGGATGCTGTTCAAAAACACCATCCTGGAAGCCCAGGCCAAATATATTCCACATATTAAAAAATGAGGACGGAAGACCAAACGACACACGGCATGGTTAAAAAATGAGGTAAAGGAAGCTATTAGAGCTAAAAGAAAATCCTTCAGAAAATGGAAGAAGGAACTGACTGAAAATAATAAGAAACAGCATAAGGAATGTCAAGTCAAATGCAAAGTGCTGATAAGGAATGCTAAATGGGACTTCAAAAAAAAGATTGCTTTGGAAGCAAAAACACATAGTAAAAAAATTTTTTAGGTATATTAAAAGCAGGAAGCTGGCAAAAGAATCGGTTGGACCACTAGATGACTGAGGGGTAAAAGGGGCGATCAGGGAAGACAAGGCCATAGCAGAGAGATTAAATTAATTCTTTGCTTCGGTCTTCACCGAGGAAGATTTGGGAGAGACACCGGTGCCAGAAATGGTATTCGAAGCTGAGGAGTCGGAAAAACTGAATGAATTCTCTATAAACCTGGAGGTTGTAATGGAGCAATTATACAAACTGAAGAGTAGCAAATCTCCTGGACCGGTTGGTATTCATCCGAGAATACTGATAGAAGTGAAAAATTAGTTTGCGGAGTTATTGTTAGTAATATGTAATTTATCCTTACATTCGCCACCCTCCAATCTTCCGGTACCATGCTCGATTTTAACACCGATTTTTTAAAAAGGTTCCAGAGGAGATCCGGGAAATTATAGGCCGGTGAGTCTGACGACTGTGCCAGGCAAAATGGTAAAGACTATTATATGAACAAAATTACAGAGTATATTCAAAAGCATGGATTAATGAGACAAAGAGGGGCATTTTTGAAGGGACGTCCAAGTTGCAATTTGGACGTTCTTGCAAAATGGCAAAATCCAGGGGTAGGGAAACCCGTATTTTCAAAACAAGATGGAGGTCCATCTTTTGTTTCGAAAATACCGTCAGAGACGTCCAAATCCTTAAATTTGGACGTCCCTAGATTTGGTCGTCTCTAGACATGGACGTTTCTGACTTTCAGCGATTTTTGAAACCAAAGACGTCCATGTCAAAAACGGCCAAATGCAAGCCATTTGATCATGGGAGGAGCCAGCATTTGTAGTGCACTGGCCCCCTTGACATGCCAGGACAGCAATCGGGCACCCTAGGGGGCACTGCAGTGGACTTCATAAATTGCTCCCAGGAACATAGCTCCCTTACCTTGTGTGCTGAGACCCCCAAAAACCTCCCTGGAAACAGGATGCTGGGCTTGATGGACCTTTGGTCTGTCCCAGTATGGCAATACTTATGTACTTATGTATGTCCTATATTTATTCTAAAACTTAGTATACCACCTAATTTGCAATACAAGCCAAGGCAGTTCATATAAAATAAAATCTACTTTTAAGGAAAAAGATCTGCAAAATTGCATAGGAAAGGCACATTCATACAAAGAGCCATTCTTTAACAAAAGGACTCATAGCACTTTGTAGCAGTAGTAGTCCGATGTCACAAAAATAACAGTCAGGTCTAGCTTTGTGTGTGTGTCTGTTTGAAGATGATCAAAAAATGAGTTAGTGCATATGTGTGTGTGTTTGTGTCTTTGGTGGGGACAGTCTAATATGAATAGTTTCCCTTTGAAAATGTGAGCTGGAGTGGAGCATTCCACTGGTGCAAGTGTTTCTATGCACCAGTGGCGTAGCAAGGGCAGGGCGGTGGGGGCGGTCTGTCCCGGGTGCACGCTGCTGGAGGGGTGCAGAGAGCAGTCGCGCGCCTGTGGGCTCCGCTGGTTCCCTGCTCCCTCTGCCCCGGAACAGGTTACTTCTTGTTCCGGGGCAGATGGAGCCAGCAGAGCCGATAGCCGCGCGGCTGTTTCCAGCAGCCATGAATGCACCCGGGGGGGGGGGGGGGGGGTCATCATTGCGCCAGGGGGGGTCGTGCTGCACCCTTGGTGGACAGACGCCACTGCACCCGGGGGGAGGGTGTGCGCAGCGGCAATCCGCCCCGAGTGGCAACCAACCTAGGAACACCACTGCTGTGCACATATTAAGGGCCCTGTTTACTGAGCCTCGCTGAAGGCTCGCTAGCGTTTTTAGCGTCTGCTAATGCTAGAGACACCCATATATTCCTATGGATGTCTCTATCGTGCTAAAAACGCTAGCGCACCTTAGGAAACAAGGCCCTAAGTGAAGACATTCTCAGCCATGGAATTTACCTAGCTAACTATTAAGCTACCTGGGCAAATTCCTTTGAAAACTGTCCTAATACTGCCGTCACAAGCACCAAAGTAAGCGAAATATCAATTTCTTTTGTTTCTACCATCTGTGAAGGTTTTTTTTTTTTTTTGCATACAATAATATGCAAAGTCATGCCCAGACATAGCACTTGTAAAGCTCACTCTTTGGGGCAGTCGACCCCTGGCATCTCTAGTTTGTACTAGAGGCAATGGACGGTGAAAATAACTTGCCCAGCTTCCCTTGTTCTCAGTTCACTGTTCTAATCACTAGGCCGCTCCACTAAAAACATGTGCTTGCATAGTCAACCATGCTACTGACACTTCACCCAGAACCAGAACCTGTAGTTTTTTTTATGCTGCTTCTGGAGAGGTGACATATTAAAAAATGAGGACGGAAGACCAAACGACACACGGCATGGTTAAAAAATGAGGTAAAGGAAGCTATTAGAGCTAAAAGAAAATCCTTCAGAAAATGGAAGAAGGAACTGACTGAAAATAATAAGAAACAGCATAAGGAATGTCAAGTCAAATGCAAAGTGCTGATAAGGAATGCTAAATGGGACTTCAAAAAAAAGATTGCTTTGGAAGCAAAAACACATAGTAAAAAATTTTTTTAGGTATATTAAAAGCAGGAAGCTGGCAAAAGAATCGGTTGGACCACTAGATGACTGAGGGGTAAAAGGGGCGATCAGGGAAGACAAGGCCATAGCAGAGAGATTAATTAATTCTTTGCTTCGGTCTTCACCGAGGAAGATTTGGGAGAGACACCGGTGCCAGAAATGGTATTCGAAGCTGAGGAGTCGGAAAAACTGAATGAATTCTCTATAAACCTGGAGGTTGTAATGGAGCAATTATACAAACTGAAGAGTAGCAAATCTCCTGGACCGGTTGGTATTCATCCGAGAATACTGATAGAAGTGAAAAATTAGTTTGCGGAGTTATTGTTAGTAATATGTAATTTATCCTTACATTCGCCACCCTCCAATCTTCCGGTACCATGCTCGATTTTAACACCGATTTTTTAAAAAGGTTCCAGAGGAGATCCGGGAAATTATAGGCCGGTGAGTCTGACGACTGTGCCAGGCAAAATGGTAAAGACTATTATATGAACAAAATTACAGAGTATATTCAAAAGCATGGATTAATGAGACAAAGAGGGGCATTTTTGAAGGGACGTCCAAGTTGCAATTTGGACGTTCTTGCAAAATGGCAAAATCCAGGGGTAGGGAAACCCGTATTTTCAAAACAAGATGGAGGTCCATCTTTTGTTTCGAAAATACCGTCAGAGACGTCCAAATCCTTAAATTTGGACGTCCCTAGATTTGGTCGTCTCTAGACATGGACGTTTCTGACTTTCAGCGATTTTTGAAACCAAAGACGTCCATGTCAAAAACGGCCAAATGCAAGCCATTTGATCATGGGAGGAGCCAGCATTTGTAGTGCACTGGCCCCCTTGACATGCCAGGACAGCAATCGGGCACCCTAGGGGGCACTGCAGTGGACTTCATAAATTGCTCCCAGGAACATAGCTCCCTTACCTTGTGTGCTGAGACCCCCAAAAACCTCCCTGGAAACAGGATGCTGGGCTTGATGGACCTTTGGTCTGTCCCAGTATGGCAATACTTATGTACTTATGTATGTCCTATATTTATTCTAAAACTTAGTATACCACCTAATTTGCAATACAAGCCAAGGCAGTTCATATAAAATAAAATCTACTTTTAAGGAAAAAGATCTGCAAAATTGCATAGGAAAGGCACATTCATACAAAGAGCCATTCTTTAACAAAAGGACTCATAGCACTTTGTAGCAGTAGTAGTCCGATGTCACAAAAATAACAGTCAGGTCTAGCTTTTGTGTGTGTGTCTGTTTGAAGATGATCAAAAAATGAGTTAGTGCATATGTGTGTGTGTTTGTGTCTTTGGTGGGGACAGTCTAATATGAATAGTTTCCCTTTGAAAATGTGAGCTGGAGTGGAGCATTCCACTGGTGCAAGTGTTTCTATGCACCAGTGGCGTAGCAAGGGCAGGGCGGTGGGGGCGGTCTGTCCCGGGTGCACGCTGCTGGAGGGGTGCAGAGAGCAGTCGCGCGCCTGTGGGCTCCGCTGGTTCCCTGCTCCCTCTGCCCCGGAACAGGTTACTTCTTGTTCCGGGGCAGATGGAGCCAGCAGAGCCGATAGCCGCGCGGCTGTTTCCAGCAGCCATGAATGCACCCGGGGGGGGGGGGGGGGTCATCATTGCGCCAGGGGGGGTCGTGCTGCACCCTTGGTGGACAGACGCCACTGCACCCGGGGGGAGGGGTGCGCAGCGGCAATCCGCCCCGAGTGGCAACCAACCTAGGAACACCACTGCTGTGCACATATTAAGGGCCCTGTTTACTGAGCCTCGCTGAAGGCTCGCTAGCGTTTTTAGCGTCTGCTAATGCTAGAGACACCCATATATTCCTATGGATGTCTCTATCGTGCTAAAAACGCTAGCGCACCTTAGGAAACAAGGCCCTAAGTGAAGACATTCTCAGCCATGGAATTTACCTAGCTAACTATTAAGCTACCTGGGCAAATTCCTTTGAAAACTGTCCTAATACTGCCGTCACAAGCACCAAAGTAAGCGAAATATCAATTTCTTTTGTTTCTACCATCTGTGAAGGTTTTTTTTTTTTTTTTTTGCATACAATAATATGCAAAGTCATGCCCAGACATAGCACTTGTAAAGCTCACTCTTTGGGGCAGTCGACCCCTGGCATCTCTAGTTTGTACTAGAGGCAATGGACGGTGAAAATAACTTGCCCAGCTTCCCTTGTTCTCAGTTCACTGTTCTAATCACTAGGCCGCTCCACTAAAAACATGTGCTTGCATAGTCAACCATGCTACTGACACTTCACCCAGAACCAGAACCTGTAGTTTTTTTTATGCTGCTTCTGGAGAGGTGACATGTGGGGAGAAGATCCTTGTGGAGCCGGAGAAAGAGTGAATATGGCTCAGGATGGATTGATAAAAAGCACAAGTGCGATAGGGGTCCAGAAATACACATTTGCCTAGGACTCAATACAAGAATTCCAGGGGAAGAAGAGCTTACCCCTTATACAGGCTTTATTAAGGTATTTTTTCTTATTTTTTTTTTGTTTCAGATTCCATTCATTGAAATGCCTGTGGAAGAAGAAGAGTGAAAGAGAAGCAGGTAGTCAAATGGCAGGTTTCCTAGATAACTTCCGCTGGCCAGAGTATGAATGTATTGACTGGGGAGAAAGAAGAAATGTAATTGTGTCAGTTATAGCAGGCATTCTGGTAAGTTTTTGCATTTGAATTTTAACTGTTATACAGTGAAACTCTATGAATTCCTTAATTCAGAGAATTCTTCCTGAAGTTTTTTCATTCTAGTGTTTTGAAGGAGAAAAACTCATTTTCAAATTTTTAAAAGAAACATTTTTAGGCTAGCCAGTCAGCTTAGTACAAAAGGTCCCCATCCAAGATGGCGCTGGAGGAGCGAGTATGATGTACCTTCTGCCTCTTGAGGTTGTCACGTGTCTTTGTGGCTAGAGTTGGCTTGCCTGAAGTTTTGGGCAAGATAAAGGGAAAGGTGAGGGCAGCATTCTCGGCGCCCAGTCCGATACGTCTGTTGCAGGAAACCACGTTAAAAGACTTTCAAGTTCCAGTAGGGTCTGGTGTGGCCAACTCCTTTGCCCAAATACCGTCAGCTTTTGCTGTTGGCAGCAAAAGACCCAGAGGTCCAAATGGTGCCCTTGCACCCGAGCACTTTGCAGCATGCACCAGAGTTAGTACATAAGTATTGCCATACTGGTCCATCAAGCCTAGCATCCTGTTTCCAACAGTGGCCAATCCAGGTCACAAGTACCTGGTAAGATCCCCAAAAGGTACAATACATTTTATACTGCTTATCCTAGAAATAAGCAGTGGATTTTCCCCAAGTCCATTTTAATAATGGTTTATGGACTTGCCATCCAAACCTTTTTTAAACCCCACTAAGCTAACTGCTTTTTACTACATTCTCTGGCAACGAATTCCAGAGTTTAATTACACGTTGAGTGAAGAAACATTTTCTCTGATTCGTATTAAATTTACTACTTTGTAGCTTCATCGCATGCCCTCTAGTCCTAGTTCTTTTGGAAAGAGTAAACAAGCGATTCACATCTAACCGTTTCACTCCACTCATTATTTTATAGACCTCTATCATATCTCCCTTAGCTGTCATTTCTCCAAGCTGAAGAGCCCTAGCTGCGTTAGCCTTTCCTCATAGGGAAGTCGTCCCACCCCCTTTATCATTTTCATCACCCTTCTCTGTACCCTTTCTAATTTCACTATATCTTTTTTGAGATGTGGTGACCAGAATTGAACAGAATATTTGAGGTGCAGTTGCACCATGGAATGATACAAAGGCATTATAACGTCTTCATTTTTGTTTTCCATTCCTTTCCTAATAATACCTAACATTCTATTTGCTTTCTTAGCCGCCACCACACATTGAGCAGAGGGTTTCTACGTATCATCAACGAAGACGCCTAGATCCCTTTCCCAGTCGGTGACTCCTAATGTGAAACCTTGCATTACATAGCTATAATTCGGGTTCCTCTTTCCCACATGGAAAGGGAGACTATCAGGCTTATTTTTGAAAGAGAAGGGCGCCCATCTTCCGACACAAATCGGGAGATGGGCGTCCTTCTCTCAGGGTCGCCCAAATCGGCATAATCGAAAGCCGATTTTGGGCGCTCTCAACTGCTTTCCGTCATGGGGACGATCAAAGTTCACGGGGGCGTGTCAGCAGCGTAGCGAAGGCGGGACTGGGGCGTGCTTAAGAGATGGGCGTCCTCGGCCGATAATGGAAAAAAGAATGGCGTCCCTGACGAGCACTTGGCCGACTTTACTTGGTCCATTTTTTCTTGCGACCAAGCCTCAAAAAGGTGCTCGAACTGACCAGATGACCACCAGAGGGAATCAGGGATGACCTTCCCTTACTCCCCCAGTGGTCACCAACCCCTTCCCACCCTCAAAAAAAAATTAAATTTTTTTTTTTGCCAGCCTCAAATGTCATACCCAGCTCCATGACAGCAGTATGCAGGTCCCTGGAGCAGTTTTAGTGGGTGCAGTGCACTTCAGGCAGGCGGACCCAGGCCCATCCCCCCCTGCCTGTTACACTTGTGGTAGTAAATATGAGCCCTTCAAAACCCACCACAAACCCACTGTACCCACATGTAGGTGCCCCCCCTTCACCCCTTAGGGCTATGGTAGTGGTGTACAGTTGTGGGTAGTGGGTTTTTTTTTTGGGGGGGGGGGGGTTGGGGGGCTCAGCACACAAGGTAAGGGAGCTATGCACCTGGGAGCAATTTCTGCAGTCCACTGCAGCGTCCCCTAGGATGCCCAGTTGGTGTCCTGGCATGCGAGGGGGACCAGTGCAGTACGACTGCTGGCTCCTCCCATGAGCAAATGGGTTGGATTTGGTTGTTTCTGAGATGGGCGTCCTCGGTTTCCATTATCGCCGAAAATCGGGGACGGCCATCTCTAAGGACGACCATCTCTAAGGTCGACCTAAATGTTGAGATTTGGGCATCCTCGACCGTATTATCAAAACGAAAGATGGACGCCTATCTTGTTTCGATAATACGGGTTTCCCCGCCCCTTCACAGAGCCATCCTACGAGGACGGCCCCAGGAAAACTTGGGCGCCCCGTTTGATTATGCCCCTCTATGTTCCTTTTTTTCTGTGGAATCAACTAGGTTCCATAGTCCGGTGTCTGTTTCATTCGTCTTTTGACGATAAATATACTACTTCTCCAAAGTCTAATCTGTATGACTTCCTGATGAGTTCAGCTGTGGATGTGTCCTTCTCTACAGTGGTGGATGACCTTTTGCAGTCCCTTCACTATAAAATGTTTGCTTAATTTTATTATATGTGATGACAACTCATCTGGAAAGGATAAAATATTGCTTTGTCAGAAGAAATACTGAATATCTGTGCCTGCGCGTTGCCCATTCGGAGCGAATCAAATGGAACTACTTTCTATTCTGTCTTCATCTGCTGGTTGATGAACACCCACAGGTTCTAGATTGGTCTGGTGGGACTAAAGGAAAGAAAATTAGCAAGTACGATATCATTTTTCCTTATTTATTTTTAGATCCAAGATATCTCTAAAACACTGCAGCTGTTCAGTAATTCTGAACAGAAAATCATTAGGATCTTGCACAAACACTAGGATCTCTTTTGCGTATACAGAAATCTTTGTGTGCATACTTTCAGCACCAGATCCAATGATGATGATATTCTGTTTCAGTTTTTTACAGGTTGGTGGATAATGATTGATGCTGCAGTAGTTTATCCTGATCAAAAATCTTTGAAGCATGTTTTCCATATCTGCGGGGTATTTTCCACAGTTTCCTTCTTTATGTAAGTAGTCGGAGGAATAGGAAGTTTAAAAAAAACTATTTATAGTGGTGTTGGTATTTTAGAAAGTCAGGGCCCCTTTTACAAAGGCGTACAAAAAATAAGTGTGTGCTAAATGCTAGAGACGCCCATATAGTCCTATGGGTGTCTGTAGCATTTAGCGCAGGGGCGTAGCCAGACAGCAGATTTTGGGTGGGCCTAGGCAAGAAGTGGGTGGGCACCAAGTGTTCTCCCCTCCCCCCAAAAAAATATCTAAGCTGGTGGGAAAATGCTTCTCTCCACCTTGGCAGTCTGCAGCAGGCATGCGCTGAAAACAGAGCATTCGCAGGTGCCAGTATCATGGAGCACACCATTTTCATTACCATCAGGGGGAAGTCTTCAGCTGGTAGAGCCTGGAATCCCCATCAGCTACTGCTAAACATGTGCTACTGTTGGGTGGGCCTGAGCCCTAAGTGGGTGGGCCCTGGCCCACCCAGGCCCATCTGTGGCTACGCCACTGGTTTAGTGCCTGCTAATCATTAGCACGTGCTAGAAACACCAGTGCGCCTTTGTAACAAAAAAAACGCTCAATGAAGTAAGCCATCAGATTGTTTTAAAATGTAGGGCCTGATATTCAAAGGATTTATGCTCCTAACTTTGACAGTTATGCTCTTAAATTGAACATTTTCTAGGGCTAGGTGCCTAATTTATACTCAAAATTCCACTAAACTGTTATATTTAGGAGCATTAAAAGTGGGTGACAATGGGTGAATTAAGGGCAGAGTTAGAGGTTATTTATTTATTTATAGATGGATAGATAGCAACATTTGTATCCCACATTCTCCAAAGAGGTTAGGTTTGATGTGGCTTACAAAGCTAGTAGGAGAGAAGGAGTATTACGTTTTAATAGGCAGGGTGGGGGGATAGAGAATGGGGATGTGAGAGGTTCGGATGAGGGGGTAGTCTGCATCATTTTGTATGTGTGCAAATGTTTTTGTTTTAGTTTTCTATGGGTAAGAACTTTTTGAACAGGTAGATCTTGAGGTGTTTTCGAAAGTTAGTGTAGGGCGTTATGGACTTTAGTGATTTGGGGAGGGTGTCCCACATCTTGGTGCTTTGATATGGGAAGTTCGTTGAGTGAGCAGTCTTGTAGATGAGCTTGTGACATCTGGGGTAATGCAGGGTCAGGAAATTCCTCGCTTCTTTCAATGTGTTCTTAAGGGGTAAGATGATCATGTCCGATAGGTATGCAGGTGCTTCACCATGTATTATAAGCCAGATCATGGTACAGAGCTTGAAGGTTATGTGTGCTTTCATTGGGAGCCAATGGAGAGCTTGTAATAGGGGGGAGGCCTTTTCGTATCAAGGCTTTCTGAGGATGAGTCTGGCTGCTGTGTTTTGAGTTGTTTGTAGTCTCTTGGTAATATGCTCTTTGCATCTGGCATAACTTGCGTTGCAGTAGCCAAGGTGTGTAAGAACTGTTGACTATACTATGAGTCGGAGAATATTTGTGAGGAGAAGTTGTTTCTGATTCTTCTCAATTTCCACATAGTGTGGAATGAGGTTGTTACTACCCTTGTGACTTGGGGTTCGAATGTCAGTTTTTAATCTATGATTACTCCCAAGAGTTTTAGGTTGTTTGTGAGGGAGTATGTAGTTCTGTTTATGGTTATGTTGTGTATGGAGGCTTGGTTGTGGGGTGCTTTTATTGCCAGGAACTGGGTCTGGTCTTTGTTGAGTTTGAACTTGAATGCAGTGGCCCGGTTTTCTAATATGGTTAGGCCTCTTTTGATTTTCTCTGAGATGTCGGTGATGTCATTTTCGAAGGGAGGTTTTCTAACTAGTAAACAGTAGCTATGCTATAACAGTAACACTGTTTATACTGAAGTCTTTCCTCCACCTGAAAGCATAATCAGTGCAAACAACTAGCAGACAGAGTTGAGCACTGTGGTTTATACAAACATTGGTCTGCAAGTCAGTTTAGGTTGAGTCAAAAATCTAGTACTAGCATCAATAATCTGTTCATATAAAATAGATGATGTTGAAGACCAAGTTCCTGGTGTTTTGTAAACAAGTAAAAAACCTAAATAGTTCACAGTGTTAGAAGTGGGCATTTGACAAAGCATGGTCTCTAAATCTGAAGACACACAGGTTTGAACTACAAACATAGATTTAAAAAATCTTTATAAATAACTGCTAAGCCTCCCCCCTCCATTTTAACTCATGAAAAGAATGAATCATAGAATAACCCGGAGGGCATAAATTCTTAATTACAGGCACAGAAAAATCAACCAACCAGGTTTCAGTAATAAAAGCCAAACATAGGCCTGCCTCCCCAACAATCTATATATATAAAACTCACCCTCAACGTTCTATTGTCTGATGTCACTGAAGCCAAGGTTCGTAAGTTCGAAGCTCTGAAGCCATGAAAATCACAGTCTCGGGGCCCCGCCCTCGCGTCAAACGTTATGACGTTGAGGGCGGAGCAATTCACTCACATCGACGGCGGCCAGGGCGGCGCAATGGGCCACCCACTGCGTTGGCTGGGGGGGCCAGATTCACACATCGAGGGCAGCCATGGCGCCGCAATGCTGTCACTAACAATGAAGGTGCGTTGGGTGGGGGGGGGGGCAGAGGAAAGCCTTGCTAGCTCCCGTTTCATTTGCTCCAGAAACGGGCCTTTTTTTACTAGTATCTCAATAAATCATATTTTGTTACATACATACCTGGCATTAAAATAGCAACAGGGAATAGGTAGCACTGATTCAGACAAAAACTTATAAGAAGAAAGAACAATAGATTTTAAGTTACATTTTTGGCGCCCTTGTGTCCTTTTCCGAGAAGGTGGCCTATTACCACTTACTATTTCTATATAAAATAGGCATCACCAAAGAAAAGTCAATTAAAGTTCTTGCAAGAAAATTGCTGCAACCTGAGAATGAAAATCAGTCCTAGGGTTCTAATGCTTGGACAGTGCCTTTGGGTTCCTTCTCTTCTCAAGCCCTTACCAGCCTTGATCAATATCCTCCCTTGTATGTAAGGCACCTCAGGTTAGCCTTTGCAGTGTTTGAGGTGACAGAGCACTCCATTGGTTTGGCAGTCAAGGGAGCTGGCTTGGCAAGAGGAGGAGCAGATAGCCAGTTCATTGGGCTTGAGGAGATTGCCTCTCAAGAAAAGGGTAATGCCTCCATGAGGAGGCTGTTCAGGAAAGAGGAGATAGTGACCCTTATTCCCTAGAGTGTGATCACTTGGTAGCTCTCGAATGAGCAATGGGAGAGAGTACTCTGTAGGAGGATCATATATTCCCGAATGCTTCCCTTTGTGTCTAATTATTGGAGATGGGCGAGACACCTGACTTTAACCTTAAAGTGGCCAGGATGATGAGGAATTTCTATTCCCTTCCCAAGGAAGAGAAAGATAAGATGATAGCACACCTAGGGGTTGTTCGTTTTGGAAGGAAGCATAGCATTCAAGGATTCCCTACTATAGAAAGATAAAGTGCATAAGTACATAAGTGTTGCCATACAAGCCCAGCATCTTGTTTCCAACAGTGGCCAATCCAGGTTACAAGTACCTGGCAAGATCCCAAAACAGTACAATACATTTTATACTTGTGGATTTGTGGTTCTTCGTCAGATCGGAAATAAGCAAATTTTGGTAGATGACAGTATATATGAGTGAAACCATATATATTAGTAAAGGGGTTTTGTAACTCTATAGTGAGAATTTAAATGTGGTGAATGCACTGGGATTTGATTAAACTTTGATCAAATCAATCTTCACCATTCTCAGGATAGGGATGGAAGAAGGAAGCTGATATTGAAAGATGCTGGGATTGGGACTGCGAAAAGAGGGCAGATGCTGAGGTCAGATGATAAAATTATTTCCACATGGCTAATGTAGAGATGTGTGGTAGCCTTGTTAGTCCACTTTTAAAGGTAATCAATAGAAATAAAACAAAATAAAACGTGGAAAAGAAAATAAGATGATACCTTTTTTATTGGACATAACTTAATACATTGCTTGATTCGCTTTGGAAGGTTGCCCTTCTTCGTCAGATCGGAAATAAGCAAATGTTGGTAGATGACAGTATATATGAGTGAAACATCAAAGCATTTCAGTGACAGTCTAACAGGATGGGGATGGATAGGTGAGAGACAGGGAGATATGCATGGAGACAGGAGGGGGTGCCAGAGCAATACAATTTTCAAAGCAATACAATTGTATGCTTTGTAATGGGCTAGAAAACCCAGATCCTTGTTAAGTCCTGTCTGGTTGGTGTCAAAATATTTAATCATTCTTATTTCAAAGGTCTTACATTCCTGTATTGTTTTACAGTTCCCTTTCAGGATTCTTACCATAAAATCACTGGTACAGTGTTCAGGTTTTGTAAAGTGCTGTCCCACAGGTGTGACATCTTTATTGGTACTGGCATTTTTCATATGATATCTATGTAAATTAAATCTCTTCTTTAGCATCTGACTTGTTTCTCCAATGTAGCAGCCTTCGTTGCATTTTTTACACTGAATGATATATACCACATTGGAAGATGAGCACGTGAAAGATTCCTTAATGTTGAATATTTTTCCTTTGTGAGTGACCGTGGGGTCCTGTGAAATATTTTGGCATAGTTTGCTATGGCTAATAAAACAGAAATTTGAAAAAGAAATTGACATGCCTATATGCATGCAATATGGACAATTCCAAACCTGTGCAGGTTATTTGAACTTGGCTTGAAAAATGTATTAGTTCAGTTTTACTTTTGCTTGTAAGGATCATTATGTAATGAAGTAAAAGTACCAAAAATGGTTAAAATATTACTTTGTTGCAAGCAAAAGTATTTACTGTTTTACAGTACTTGGTTGCAAGTAAAAGTACTGAAACGTTTACTTATGTTACTATTACTAGTTACTATTACTTCATTATTATACAACTAGTAAAAAAGCCCCGTTTCTCATGCAAATGAAACGGGGGCTAGCAAGGTTTTCTTCTGTGTGCATGTGGGAGTGTGTGTGTCCCTGCCCTCTGGCCTCTCTCCCCTCCCCCCTCTGGGGCTAGCAATGTTTTCTTCTGTGTGCATGTGGCAGTGTGTGTGTCCCTGCCCTCTGGCCTCTCTCCCCTCCCCCCTCTCTGTTACAGAGCCAGCGATTTGATTTCGTGCTCTGCTGTTTTCCTTCACTGACTGTTTGTGTTACAGAGAGGGCGGGGCAGACACTCATGGGGAAACCGGATATCTCTCCCCCTTCACACTTCCGGCTGGAGGCTTCATAGAACGTTGGTGTTGCCTTTTATATAGAGAGATACTGGTAGTAACTAATTTTTGAGTTGATGATTTCATTTCTGTGATGACCTCTTTTATTCTTGGGGCAAGGAGGGAGATCAAACAAAGTATTAAGAGCTGGATGGTATCTAAAAACAAACACTGATTAGTTTACTTCCTTGACAATGGCACATTTCACATTAGAAAGCCTGCATAGTTACAACAAACTATAATTGTGGCATTTTAAAAAGTCATGACATGTTTAACAATCAGTATTTCTGAAATAGAGTTTAGGGGAAAATGTTGTTGGATCTAATCATTTTTTGTTCTAGGATAAATGCAGTGTCAAATGCACAGGTGCGAGGTGACGGCTATAGTGATGGAGTTCTTGGAAGGACAGGTAAACATTTATTTGCATATATTTGATATACTGCCTTTAAAGCCAAAAGCGCAGGTTAAAAATTCCAGGAACTTTTCATCATGGTAATGTGGGTTTTCTTTTTGTTCATGCCAGCCCTGAAGAGTAGGTTATGTCACCCTGCCAACAGACGAAGGCAGAAAAAATCCCTGAGCTGGCCTTGCTCCCCAGGCTGATGCTACCTTCAGCTTCTCAGTATTTCTCTGGCTCCAGCAGATGGTACAGACATGTGACCTGGTTGCTCCCAGGAAAGTTGTAGGCCAGATTTCCAGCAGAGCATAAATAAAATCTGGAGGATGCGCAACAGTCCTTTGTAGCTGAATTTTCCCTCCTCTCTTGGTAACAGGCTCCGTTGGGGTCTGAGTTTCCACACAAATAGTTCAGTATCAGGTGGTGCCTGGTGACCATTCACTCTCGGTGGGTCAGACAGAAGGAGCTACTTACAGCACACTTCTACCTCTGTCCTTTGAAAACAACAGGGAGGCAGTAAAAGTTACAAAAATAGGCGTCTTTTGCAGTCTGTTCTCAGACTGCCTCTAGGTCTGCTATGGTGCTGTATCAGATTTGGACTTCGTCAGGAGGTCTGAAGTGTTTATACTTCACACTCTGTTCCTCAACTTGCTTCCACTGTGTTTGGGGGGGGAGGGGAGGTGATTTTGCTGCAGGTTAAGACATGGCAGTTCAGCTTGTCCCAGGGGCATAGGGAAATGCCTGTGTGAATCACTGCCACAACGGCCCAAAAAAGAAAGCTGCAGCAGGGAGGAGCAGAAAGAGGCAGGCAATGCTCCCGGACGGCCAGACCGGTGGGAGGAATGGCAGTGAGGGAGGTTGGATTGGGGAAAGGCAGAAGTGCTGAACTTGTAGGGGGAGGAGGGGGCTAGAGGGAAGGGACAGTGCTGCTGGATTTGTGGGAGGAAGGGGACTGGACTGGAGGGAAGGGAGAGAGCTGCTGGATGTGGGAGGAAGAGGAGGAGGGGATCTGGATGGAAGGGAGAAAGCTGCTGGACATGGGAGGAAGAGGGGGCTGAAGAGAGCTGCTGCTGGACTTGGGAAGAAGAGGAGGCTGGAGGGAAGGGAAAGAGCTGCTGGATGTGGGAGAAAGAGGAGGAGGGGACTGGATGGAAGGGAGAGAGCTGCTGGACATGGGAGGAAGTGGAGGAGGGGACTGGATGGAAGGGAGAGAGCTGCTGGATGTGGGAGGAAGAGGAGGCTGGAGAGAAGGGGGAGAGCTGCTGGACTTGTGGGAGGAAGAGGAGGAGGGGAGCTTGAGGGAAGGGAGAGAACTGCTGGAACAGCACAAGGAGGGAGGGAAGGGAAACAGAGATACCAGACCAAGGCAATGAAGGAAAAGGGGATCAAATACTGAACCTACAGTGGGAGGGAGGAGCGGAGGGTGGGTTGGCAGGCAGGCAGAGAATCAAGCAAGCAAACCAGATGCTGGAAAGGAGAGGGAGTGAAAGGGAGAGAAGCTGGATGGGGTAGGGTCAGAGAGGATAGACATATATTGGCAGTGGGAATGAAAAGAGGGAAGAAGCTGGACAGGGAAATATAGGAACAGAGAAAGGGAGATACTGAACATGGAGGAAGATAGAGATACGGAGATGGAAGAAGATGGATAGTGGACATGGAGAGAGTAGAAATATCAAATGGACAAGAGACTTTGGTGAGTGAGTTAAGAGAAGACAGAAGAATGTAGAAACCAGAGTCTAGGATCGTGAAAAATAAAATGACCAGAAAACAAAAGGTAGAAAAAATAAATTTATTTTGTCTATTTTGTGATTAGAATATGTCAGATTTGAAATGTACATCCTGCCAGAGCTGGTGTTAGATATGGCTGGGGCCCAAGGCAGAAATGTAGGAGGGGACCCCAAAGTTTACTAACAGACTTCTTCAGCTTCCGGCTGGCCTGAGGTTCTCTCTGGCTAAGGGGCCAAACGCAGTTGCCCTAGTTGTACCCCCCCCCCCCCACACACACACACACCATCTCTTGCATGTGCTATCATTATATTTTGCACAGTATAGGAGAAAATGCATCTCTTTGTATTTCTCTGTGCTGTTCTACATGCAAGGTCTGGCTTCTTGGGATTTCGATTTAATTTGTTTATGGTTTGTGGTCACTTATTCTGTATTTGGCATTTGTGTTTTGTGTGTGTGACCAAAGTATTCTGTTAGCATGAATTTTCTATGTAGTATTCTATAGTAATTTGGCTTGTTCAGTCTTCTTGATAGATGTATTGATACCTTTAGATTGTAAGCTCCTTTGAGCAGGGACTGTCCTGCTATGTTAAATTATACAGCGCTGTGTAACCCTAGTAGCGCTTTAGAAATGTCAAGTAGTAGTAGTATTTTAGGGCCCCACTGTAATATTTAGGGTATATTTGTGGGAAGCATATGTGTGTTGGAGGACCGTGGCTCAGTGGAGGATGAAGAGTGCATCCTTTTGTATTTCCCCTAGCATTCAATGTGGCCTGCTGCCACCGAGACCATCACTGCTACTCCCATTGAAATTATTGGGAGTGGGGTAGGTGTGTGGTAGGGGTAGGGGCTTGGGTAGGGAATGGGTGTATTAGGTGGCAGGTGTTTCTATAGTGCCCACCCATCCAACATGTTAGCCCACCCAAAAATTGCCTTTTGGCTCCACCACTGGCTTGTCATCTGGTACATTTGGCTTGACTTGGGAGCAGGCACCAGGTAGGAGGGTGCAATCTGTAGAGGTTTAGCATCCAGCCAGAAGCAAAGCTTGAGGGGTTCCCCAGATTGAGTGGTGACCCTATGGTGCACACGGAATAAAGTCTGGCCAATGCTTGTATTTTAATGGGATCAGCAGCCACTTTACTGCTGCTTTCCACCAAAAATACATAACTGAAGCATGCAGGCTCTTGATCTCCCTCTTAGCCTCTGATAGACGGGGAAATTTATGGATACTACAGATCTACCCTCAGATATGGCAGAGCCTATACAGTTCTAGTTCTCTACTGAGTTAATATTTCAGCAGGCAACCTGACAGGAATGTTGGAGCTCCTCCTCCTTGTCTCCCTCCCAGCTAGGGGAGCAATGGAGAGAACAGCTTGTGAGAAGTCCCGGCATATTGCTCAGAGCCAGAAACAAGCAGCGGGGAATGGTGGCAGTCCATTCATTTGGCTGGCGGGGCTTGGCTTCCCTGCCAGCAAAGGTATACCTAGTGCACCCACACAGGGGGAGGGGAGAGAGAGGAATTCATTGCCCCCCAGCCCAGTCCACCCCTGGGCCCCTTCCTAAATTGCAGGGCTGGAGAGAGCCCATTATTAAAAATTTACTAGCACACTGCTGATTTCACCCTAACAAAATTTCTTTATTTTCTGCATCTTAATTTGTTGTCAGTTCGTGTCCATCTGCTTATTTAATTCTTGATATTGTTGATCATAATTCTCTACCTTTAGTTGTCTTAGCTTTGAGATAAGATACTGAGGAGCTGAAAGTAGCATCAGCCCCCTATAAAGGGAGTGGAGTCAGCTCTGATCTCATCTGCTGGCAAAGGGACATAACCCATTCATCTGGATTGGTCTGGCTGGACTCAAGGAAAGGAAATTATCAGGTAAGAGTACATTTCACCTTGCATACCAGGGAATTCTGAAATTGCTGTGGATTGTGGTGGATTCATCTACAATAATCCATAGCAGGTTTATCTAGAAATACATTTCTAGTTTATGGTATATGATAACTGTGGGAGGGAATGCCTGGGCTGAGAAAAAGACTGCTCTGAAAATACATTGTCCTTGACGAAGATCATCAAAATTTCAATGGTCCCACGGTGATATACTGAAAGCTGACTTTCAATGTATATTCTACCAAATGTTTTGCTATGTTATTTTAGGGTAATGTGTCTCTTAATGCTTTAATATTTGCCATGTGAAAGGAAATGTTAACATTCAGTATATTCCTGGCAGGTGCTGGGGTCTGGCTTTTAATTGGTTTCATGCTAATGTTTGGATCGCTTATCAGTTCCATGTGGATCTTCTTTGGAGCATATGTTGCACAAAGTAAGAATGGGTTTTTATTGTATAGCAACAATAAGGCAGCAGCTCTCAAAGCATGTTACAACTAGTTAGAGTACACATCAAAGTAAAGCACATAGGATAACAGCAGGGATACACTGATAATAGCCCAATGTGTGTTACAGCAAATCATAAAACTACATCCAGTGGGGCACTTAAAAATAAGCAGTATAAATGTATAAAACTCTTAATATAAGGCTAATTCCAGGCTTCGTTCCTTTTCCCTCACGGCACCTTATGCCTGGAATGGACTTCCTGAGCCTGTACGCCTAGCTCCATCTCTACCTGTTTTCAAATCTATGCTGAAAACCCACCTTTTCACCACTGCTTTTGGCTCCTAACCACTACTCAATTCCCCTATCCTTGTTCCTTCTCACCCAGTACTTCCCTCGCCCTTAATTGTCTTGTCTGTCTGTATTTTTAGATTGTAAGCTCTATCGAGCAGGGACTGTCTGTTTGTGTCAGGTGTTCAGCGCTGCATGCGTCTGGTAGCGCTATACAAATGTTAATAATAATAATATTCTAAAGTTCAGAGACTAGGCTACACAAATTCACAGCTTAAGGTTTAGGTTATAATTGCATCTATGGATTAGGATGACAGTTTCAAAGAGCTATGCATTACAAATTTAGTCAACAATATTTTTTTCAATTAAAATCAACAGTTACAAAGGGGCCCTTTTGCTAAGCTGTGTAGGCGTGTACGTACGTCCTACGCACGTCAATTTGGAGATACCGTCCTGCTACCGCATGGCCCGGGCAGTAATTTTGTTTTATACGCGCGTCCGCTATGCTTACCGGAAAATAATTTTTTATTTCCCTGCGCATGGCGGAAACCGGGCGGTAACCGTCATACCGTAGCCAACATCTGACTAATGTCACCATTTTACCTAGCACTGCACACGAGTGTCAGTCAATATCAGAACATACAGCAACAATCCGCTAGTTTCTCTCAGTCTTTAATTAGTTGTTTTTCTGTTTGTTTGTTTGTTTGTGTGTGTGGTTTTTTTTTTCAAGATACTGCTGCATACCCAGGATTGGCTGTGTTTTTTCAGAATGTATTGATATTCTTTAGGTAAGTAATAGAATTGACCAATAGTTTTTTTTTTAACAATTGTCACTATTTCTTTTCTTCTGAAATCTGATATGTAGTATGCTCATTGGCTAGGCAGATGATGGAGATAGAGAGCAACAAACTTTTACCCCCTGTTCTTTTTGAGCTTCCAGCTCAACCAGAACCAGTTTCTATTGGTTAGTGGCACTATGAAACTTAATTTTCAGCTTATCGAGGTTTTACCACCAATCCTATATAATAAGTACCTCCAACGTTCTGAAGCTGACTCCGTGGCACTGTGGCAGTGTAGGGTTCATAAGTCTGTAACTCAGCATTTCATTGGCTCTCACAGTCTGCAATGGGTGCCTGGAGGGGGAGCAGGGGAGAGAGGAGAATCGCTGGGTGGCTGGAGAGGGGAGCAAGGGAGAGAGGAGAATCGCTGGGTGGCCAGGAGACAAAGGAGAATCGCTGGGTGCCTGAAGGGGGGGCAGGGGAAAGAGAAGACTTGCCAGATGGCTGGAGAGGGGGGCAGGGGAGAAAGGAGAATCACTGGGTGGCTGGAGAGGGGGGGGGGGGGGCAGGACACACACACACACACACACACACACACACACACACACACACACACACACACACAAAATATTATATAGATCAAATCTTCACCTCCTTTGTCATAGAAACCCCAAATGGTTCCAAAGGCAAGATGGATGGTGAAAGCACAGGCAAAACTTGAAAGAAAACGTGTTCCAGCCTTTCATACACCTAGAACAGGGGAGAAGATTCACCTTTCAGCAGTGTGGAGGAGTGGCCTAGTGGTTAGGGTGGTGGACTTTGGTCCTGAGGAACTGAGTTCGATTCCCACTTTAGGCACAGGCAGCTCCTTGTGACTCTGGGCAAGTCACTTAACCCTCCATTGCCCCATGTAAGCCGCACTGAGCCTGCCATGAGTGGGAAAGTGCGGGGTACAAATAAAATAAATATATATATAATGATCCTAAACAGAAAACAAAAGCAACAATGGAGTGGCCCAGCAAGAAGAAAGTGAATGGCCCAATCAAAACCCAGACCTGAATACAATAGAAAATCCAAGCAGTGGCAGAAGTTTAAATCCAAAACTGAACTCGTTAACACTAGACTGATAACCTTCGTTGCTACTACTGAAAATTACGCACTACCACTTTATTTCTCATGCCGAAACGAACTTTCTATAGCTGATTATCTGACTAATTTTATAATTCACTCTATCATTCAGAAACTTCAATGCAATACCACTGTATTATTCTACTCTACCATTTATGCGCCTTAATGCAACATCGCTTGTAATTCTCGATCCGGAAATGGCGATCACCATTACGGCATAATGTAAGCCACATTGAGCCTGCAAATTGGTGGGGAAATGTGGGATACAAATGCAACAAATAAATACATAAAATAAATAAATTAAGGGCCAGAACAAGGGCCATCCACCTCAGAAGATATGGGATTAGCTCTAACCCTCCCATCCTGGGTCCCATTACATCGCAGGCTCTGCTTGGGTGAAATTTGTGCCACAGGTGGCAAGACTTGAAGACTGAAGTCCACAGACAGTCTACCATCAACTTGAAAGAGCGCGAGATACTCTGCTGTGAAGCACGGACAGAAATTGCCCCATCCTGCTGTACAAAGTTGGTAGACCATTGTCCTAAACAACTCATTGCTGCAAACAGGGCTTCCACAAAGTATTTAAGTAAGAATTTTGAAGCCTTTTATACAATCAAGACCCTTTGGTTTTTTATCCTTAAATACCATATTATCTTGATTTACTTTTGAAAATATTTCTATACTTGTTCACACTGAAAGTGTAGAGCAGAGCTTCTCAACCCAGTCCGCAGGGCACACCAAGTCCCATTGGGTTTTCAGGATATCCACAATGAATATGCATGAGGTGGCTAAATTTGCATACCAAAGAAGGCATGCATGCCAATCTCATGCTTACTCATTGTGGATAGCCAGAAAAACAAACTGGACTTGATGTGCCTCGAGGACTGGGTTGAGAAGGCCTGGTATCGTGTATATTGTATAGATGCATTTATGCATTTTGAGTTATATTTTTAGACAGCAGCTTATGAAAAATAAAGGTGTGAAGATTTATTTTTTAACATGGCACTGTTCACACCTTGCTAGTGAAGAAATATTGGAAGTTCCCACATCTGTGTCATAATACTGTACCTTAGCCATTGTACCAGCTAAATAGGAGACCCCATCTTCATATTTGCACCAGATTCCTTCTCTACATCTCACTCAGCACCTTCCGTGCTGGGGAAGGAGACAGAGATATGGGTATGTGGATAGCAAGGGTGTCAGAGCAAGCACGGTCAAGAAAGCAAGCACAAATTTCAATATAGATCGCATGAAAGGTCAAGCCTACTCATTCCACATTGTTATAGCCTTTTCTTATATGTTACCTCCAATTCTGAATTTTTTTTTTTTCATACAGCACTCTGGTCTACAAATTTGGAAGAACTGAAGAACTCTGGGGATAAGAAGAGACCACGTTCCAATTTTTAAAAATACACACAAAGAGCTGTCCCTATTCCCAGGGCCGGTCTTAGCAAGTGCGGGGCCCTGTGCATACCAATTTGGTGGGCCCTGCCCATACCCTGCCCTAGCCACGCCCACACCCCGCCCATGTCACATATTTCCCCCGTCACCCCCCTCCCCATCAACCCCCCCCCCCTTACCTTACTCTACTGCGTCTGCAGGGGTCCCCGCGGCGCTAGCCTCCCCTCCCCTGCATCTGCCCTGGTGGTCTAGTGACCTCTTTGGAGCAGGAAACAGCCCCCTCTTTCCTGCCCGGAGCGCTGCCCTTGCCCTGCATCCTCCTGTTGCTGTGACGCGCGATTTCAAAATGGCCGCCGAGAGTTGAAGTCTCGTGAGGCTGCTTCAAATCTCGGTGGCCATTTTGAAATCGTGCGTCACAGCAACAGGAGGATGCAGGGCAAGGGCAGCGCTCCGGGCAGGAAAGAGGGGGCTCTTTCCTGCCCCAAAGAGGTCACTAGACCACCAGGGCAGACGCAGGTAAGGGGAGGGGAGACTAGTGCCGCGGGCCCCCCTTGAGAGTGGGGCCCTATGCGGTCGCCTCTGCCTAAGACCGGCCCTGCCTATTCCATCTATTCTCAATCCCTAGGATTGCCTACGCATTGAATAAGAGTTGGCGCTAAGGGCTCCTTTCACAACCGATTGGCATGCGCTGAATACAATGCCCAGGGGAACTGAATGGACTTCTTCACATTCAGGGCACTGCTAATCGGTAGCGCCACTTTGTAAACGGAGTCCTGAGTTTTCTGAGCATCTATAGTTTCGTGTATATATGGTGGGATAATTTTACATTTGAGTGTAAAATGCTGTTCTATACACTCGTCACCTATAAAATTACTTATAGGTCACCTAGAGATTTGTGCTGAAATACAGGCGTATTCTAGAACGATATGTGTAACTTAATTGGCTTAATGAGCTAATTAGCATTAACAGCATTTAACAAGCAATAATTAGAATTTATGCACACAACTCACTAAGCAGATTCTGTAACGCAGTCCACTTAACTTCTAATGCGTGCAGGAAAAGAGGGGCATAGTTATGGGTGGGGAAGTGGGTGTTCTGAAATTTACATGTGTAGTTACAGAATATGGCCCAGTGCTCATAAATCTACATGCTGGCATTTACACCATGTTTTCATTGGCGTAAATGGAGGCACATAGTTTTAGGTGTTATTCTATATACTGTGCCTAAATCTAGGTGCTGCTTATAGAATATGCTTAGTCGGATATGTTTTCCACGTGGATTTTTTAGTTGCCTTATATCAGGGCCGCCGAGAGACTCGGCCAGGCCGCCCCGCCTCCACCCCCCCTGCCGCTGCAGTCCGCGGTCACACCTGCCTGCCTCCATGGCTCCGGGCCCCCTGCATTCAAGGCGGCAGTCACAGATCGCCTCTTTTCTGGCCTTCCCTCCCTGTGTCCCGCCCTCGTCTGATGTAACTTCCAGTTTCCGCAAGGTCGGGACATAGGGAGAGAAAGCTGGAAGGGAGGCAATCTGTGACTGCCGCTTCGAATGCAGGGGGCCCGTAGCCGAGGAGGCAGGCAGGTGAGACTGGGAACTGCAGCGCCGGTGGCCTGACCCTGGCGCTGGGCCCCCCTTGGAGGCCCGGGCCCATGGAATTTTGTTCCCCCCACCCCCCCCCCCCTCTCGGCGGCCCTGCCTTATATAGAATTTCCCCCTTTATGTGCTTCTTTTAACAGATCTGTCCTACAAATAAACTATTTACTGTAAAGAAATGCAAAACAACATAATGTGAACTAAACTGGTGTAGTAAAGTCCATAGAACTGGTAGCAGCAATAGAAAACTAGATCAAATATAAGAAGAACAGCAAACAGAGTCCCTTTTACTAAAGCTTAGAATGCACTAAGTGCCAAGTGACCCATAAGTACAAAATAGGCCACTCAACATTTAGCACACACTGATTCTGTTAACACGCACTAAGCTTTTGTATAAGGGGCCCAGAGTGCGGTATATTTAATATACAGCCTTTCCTATAGGCATAACAAAGTGGTGTACAATACTAAAGCTAAAGACAGAAAGAAAAAATAGTAAGAAACAAACAGTATAATTCCAGGTCCAAGTCAATACAATAAATGCACATAATCAAACGACAGATAAGTCAGTCCCTCATACAGACACAGACATTAATCATCTAAACCCCGGTAGTCCTCATGTCCCTAGCCCGTTACCAGAGGCCTCCAAAAATAAGTAGATCTTCAGAACAGTCTTAAATTTTGGAAAAGAATCTAAGACCGAGGCAGTACACTAAAAGCTGCTGTGTTGAACTGAATAGAGTCTAGCCTGTTATATCAAAAGGAACGTGCAAATGATCCATCAAAAAGTGTAGATGCATGGTGGCACATAGGGACTGGCCGATGCTGCAAGATAAAAGGGGGTTTCCATATGAAAAAACCTCACAAGAAGAAGCATTTCAAAATGAATGTGATATTGACAAAAGCGTGCAGCTGAAACTAGTTTCATATTGTGTCCTCTGTTATGGTGATTACCAGTTCTATAGCATGGTATTTGCAGCTGGTGTAGGTGGAAGGGGGGCAGGGGCACCAAAATTGCAACTTGTCCATTACCGCCTTCTTCGCTAGCATCTCCTTCTCCTCTCCCTACCTTTGCCCCCCCCCCCCCCCAACCCACTCACCTTCCTGTAAACCCTCTGGACCTACCTGGTAGATACCATGGTGGTCTAGGGTAGGACAGGCACCAGCAATCCCCAGTGCCGGCTCCCAGTTTAAAATGGCAGGTGCAACCTCTAGCAATAGAAATCACAGCTGCCATTTTGAACCCTAAGCCAGCACAGGGAGCAGTGACTGGGATCACTGTTGCATGCCCTACTGTAGACAAGAGCATCCATCGGGTAGGTCTTCATGAAGGAGGTGGGTGTGTTTGGAGGGTTTCTTCTTTGGGGGGGGGGGGGGGGGGCAATAGCTGAGTTCCATACGGCACATGTGTCTTGCTAGGGCTGTGGTGATTACATGGGTATATATAGATGAAGAGGCAGTACCTCTTGAAGTTACAACTTTCCAAGCATTCATAAAGTTACACCTTTCTGTATTACAAGGTACATTAAGTAGAATCATCGGCCCTTTTCTCAGCTAAGCTCAAATGCATCCCTTTGCCAGTTTATGCAGGTGAACGTAGGTTAAGAGATCTGCTACTGTAGACGTGATCAAATTTGTGTTGGTGGAGCTCATGTTTGGCATCAAAATTCATGCCAAACTTGGCAACCATTGGACCAGCTCTTTGAACCAAAAGTGCTTTTGAAAGGTGGCAGTACCATGTCTTACAGATTTACACATCTAATCTTAGTAAAGTCCCACAGTTGACATGGTTAGTCTGTATGGTAAAATGAACCCTGATTTTTATGTTTCAAATCTTTTTATTGTGCAAAAAGAAGGGCATAAAACACATGATAGTAGCAAAGCGTATGTTCATACACAAGATATTTGAAATACAAAACAAAACTCTGGCCCACCCCCCAAAGCCACCTTGAGCAAAGACAGAGCAACTAATTGCAAATGCAGGTCTTATTTCATATGACCCACCAGTCTAAGGAAATGACTGCGCTCCCCCCACCCCCCAAACCAATGAGTGATGGTCAAACGTGGTCCAGGTGAAGTTAAAGGTGAGAGGACCATACTACATACTGTAGGTGAAAATCTCTGAAGATAGGCATCCCATAGTCTTAGAACTCATTTTTCCCTTTGCAATGTAAGACCAGCCTCTAGCAGCATAAGGATGCGAGATGCATTTCTCCAGTGCCAATAAGTTGGTATTTTATCCAGTACTGCATTAAACATTTTTTCCCACCACACCTGCTTTAGTAAATAACATGAACCTCCCACAGCTGTTCATTTGTCCAAATAAGATAGGAAGGAAGAGGGCTGGATAGTTTTGCCTAAAAGTCTACTCAAGTATTGTATAACTGTGGTCCAAAATCATTGCCCCTGGGAACAAGACCATGGTACCATCTATGCATGAAACGGTGTAGCCTCCACTTGAGAAAAGTAAGCTCTGGTTAAAGTATGGAAATAACATTCACCACACAGGAGACTGATTCCAGCTCCCTCCATTTATTGGTAAGTATGTCATGTGATTTGGATGGTATTATGCCCCCCACTGCTTTATGTAAATATGCTGTAGACATCTTCCTATGAAGTGTCCCTTTTTCAATGGCCTAACATGGTGGGCTGTTTTACAGCCAAACACATCAGTGCATCTCACCTCAAAATATTGCAAAAAGTAATGAAAGGGTGTCATAGTTTTGTCCTCTTGCATAAACCGCCCTACCCTAGTGATCTCACCCTTCATCTAACATCAAAGACTTCATTTGTCACGCCTGGGAGCAAATCTCAACCCTGATTTTTAACGACCATTGGCAGGGACATTGTAAAAAAAATATTGGGTAATTATATTGTTGGCTACAGTTTTCAGTCTTTGCTGATTTTGGGAATTTCATGTTTTCTTGGACGTCGGCTACTAATTCTTTTACATTTTCTTTGCTTCTATTTCTGTGCCAGTTTTATGGTGTATACATTGATTTGGGCTTCGAGCTGTTTGTCTTCCTTGGAGTAGTGCAATAGACAAGAATAAGATCCCCCAGCGGATAGGGTTGTTCCTGTTTGCATTATGCAGACAGTACAGGTTGCTTTGCTAGGTGTGAAGTGAGCTGTCTCAGTAGTTATGGGCTTCCCTTGCTGGTGTGGAGCATATTTCTTCTAGGTGTCCTGTGCTGGTAGTACATGGGGGGCAGAAGCAGTAAGCCCATGGTTCTGTTGTTACAATAGGGGTGATAATGATGATTTTGACAAGAGAACAATTGTGATTTTGAGGCCTGGTTTTCATATAACCCAGGATCTTTAGAGGTTTGGTACATCCTATGCCTATGGGTTGGTCTAAGAGGAGGATATGGTAGATTATTAGTGCAAATACCAAAGAATGGACATGTATCTAAGCATAACTATTTCCTGTAGCCCTAGAGCTGGTCTAAATGCCTGTACCTAAATGAATGTGTAGAAATTATTCTGTAGAAATTTGTACCTGTACATTCCACTCAAATGCATGCCATCAAAGCAGGTCATGTACTTTTCTGTTAATCGGTATCCTGTAATACTACTACTACTACTATTTAGCATTTCTATAGCGCTACAAGGCGTACGCAGCGCTGCACAAACATAGAAGAAAGACAGTCCCTGCTCAAAGAGCTTACATCTAATAGACAAAAAAATAAATAAAGTAAGCAAATCAAATCAATTAATGTGAACGGGAAGGAAGAGAGGAGGGTAGGTGGAGGCGAGTGGTTACGAGTCAAAAGCAATGTTAAAGAGGTGGGCTTTCAGTCTAGATTTAAAGGTGGCCAAGGATGGGGCAAGACGTAGGGGCTCAGGAAGTTTATTCCAGGCGTAGGGTGCAGCGAGACAGAAGGCACGAAGTCTGGAGTTGGCAGTAGTGGAGAATGGAACAGATAAGAAGGATTTATCCATGGAGCGGAGTGCACTGGAAGGGGTGTAGGGAAGGACGAGTGTGGAGAGATACTGGGGAGCAGCAGAGCGAGTACATTTGTAGGTTAGTAGAAGAAGTTTGAACAGGATGCGAAAACGGATAGGAAGCCAGTGAAGGGTCTTGAGGAGAGGGGTAGTATGAGTAAAGCGACCCTGGCGGAAGACGAGACGGGCAGCAGAGTTTTGAACCGACTGGAGAGGGGAGAGGTGACTAAGTGGGAGGCCAGCAAGAAGCAGATTGCAGTAGTCTAAACGAGAGGTGACAAGGGTGTGGATGAGGGTTTTGGTAGAGTGCTCGGAAAGAAAGGGGCGGATTTAATACATAGTAACATAGTAGATGACGGCAGAAAAAGATCTGCAGGGTCCATCCAGTCTGCCCAACAAGATAATTTCACATGTGCTACTTTTTGTGTATACCTTACCTTGACCTTTATCTGCCATTGTCAGGGCACAGACCGTATAAGTCTGACCAGCACTAGCCCCGCCTCCCAACCACCGGCTCTGCCTCCCAATCTTGGCTAAGCTTCTGGGGATCCCTTTCTTCCGAGCAGGATTCCTTTATGTTTATCCCACACGTTTGAATTCCGTTGCTGTTTTCATCTCCACCAACATAAGGGGAAAGGTTCTCTTCCTAACTATGCAGATCTATGAGCACCTGTTGTGTTTTTTTCTTACCTGGCACTTTCCTCCTGTGTATGTAAACCTCTAGCTCAAATTGGTGCTGGTACTATGAACCTTCATTCACAATGGAGGAGTGGCCTAGTGGTTAGGGTGGTGGACTTTGGTCCTGGGGAACTGAGTTTGATTCTCAGCACAGGCAGCTCCTTGTGACTCTGGGCAAGTCACTTAACCCTCCATTGCCTGCCGCATTGAGCCTGCCATGAGTGGGAAAGCGCGGGGTACAAACGTTAAAAAAAAAAAAAACCTGGGATATTTCCCCAATTTTATAATCCCCCAATATACAAATTTTGGTTACTGTAGTGACATTCCTTCAATTGGTGGCCATACACCTTAATAAATAGGTCCTGGAGCAAGCCACTAGGTCTCACACCTTTGAAATATATATTGGTACAGTTGATAGATTTTTAGTAGAACTGTGGACAACCATTTTGAATTATAACAAGTTATAGCGTGATAGAAACACAAGCACTAGGATTCTATGCTGCTCGTGTGGTTCATGCATTCAAATGACAATAGCAAATAATTAAAAACAGACAGACTTGACCAACATTAGCACGTTTTCAGTAACCATGTCCTTGAAATGCTGGAAAAATGTTTATCTATTTATTGCATTTGTATCCCACATTTTCCCACCTCTTTGCAGGCTCAATGTGGCTTACAATACATCATGAATAGTGGAAATATTTAAGAAGATATACATTTAGTACTATAGAAGGATCTTGGGTAACATTATAATAATGAAACATGATAGTAGTTTAACAAGCAAATAATGTTAGCATTTAGATTTGTTAATTTCACAAAGCTTATAAGCAGTATGGGATGTAGCGAGACTACCCCCATCACAAAGTTCAGGGATGTCATCTGCTGCTTCAATCTGCAAGCAAAATCTACCTAATGCATAAAAATAAACTCTACGTAGACAATTTTCAACTGTCATTTACCCATGGAACTGGCTACTTCTATGGGTGAATAAGCTGACTGAAAACAAACTCTGCAAGTAAAAATTCCACCACAAAAAACTCTGCATGCATATTTTCTGCATGCATTTCTGGGATGGGGTTAAGCTAGAGGCGGCATTCACCCTGGGGATGAAATGATCTGGTCGATATTCAAATTGATTTAACTGGCCAGAAACTAGTTAAATTGCTTTAACTAGTGGAGGAGTGGCCTAGTGGTTAGTGCAGTGGACTTTGATCCTGGGGAACTAAGCTCGATTCCCACTGCAGCTCCTTGTGACTCTGGGCAAGTCACTTAACCCTCCATTGCCCCTGGTACAAAATAAGTATCTGAATATATGTAAACCGCTTTGAATGTAGTTGCAAAAAACCACAGAAAGGCGGTATATCAAGTCTCATTTCCCTTTTTGGGCCTATCTGCTAATTTTCAGCAGCACTTCACCGGTTATTGCCGCAAAAACTTAGCAGTTAGCGGCTACCTGAAAACTGGTTATTTGGAGGGTCTTCTGGGAGCGGAGTCACCACTTGGCTAGTTATTCAGTCCTATAAACATAGACTTAACCGGCTGTGTATTAGCTGGCACCGCATAAACTGAAGGTTCTGTGCCAAAGCCCAGACATGGTCTAGTTTTAAATATCCAGGAATAACACTGGCAGTGGTCAGCAAAATATTCACTGCCGCCAGCTGAATATTTCCCCCTATATATTTAAATAAGATATTGTGTTAGTCTGGTGTGGCATCTTCCAGCCTAACTAATTTACTGAGGCATGAGGACCAGACTCCACTTCACTGAATATGACAAAGTGTACTCTGGTCCTTGAAAGTTCATGCCTCAATAAATTGGTTAGTTTATGAGGTGGCACCTGCCTCTTGTCAATTTAAAAGAAGAAGCATGAATGATAACAGCAAACTTCGTAAGTACAAAAGTATTGCCATACTGGGAAAGACCAAAGTTCCATCAAGCCTAGCATCCTGTTTCCAACAGTGGCCAATCTAGGCCACAAATACCTGGCAAGATCCCCAAAAAATACAAAACATTTTATACTGCTTATCCAAGAAATAGTGGATTTTCCCCCAAGTCCATTTAATAATGGTCTATGGACTTTTCCTTTAGGAAGCCGTCCGAACCTTTTTTAAACTCCGCTAAGCTAACCGCTTTTACCACATTCTCTGGCAACAAATTCTAGAGTTTAATTACACGTTGAGTGAAGAAAAATCTTCTCCGATTCGTTTTAAATTTACTACATTGTAGCTTCATCGAATGCCCCCTAGTCCTAGTATTTTTGGAAAAGTGTAAACAGAGACACTTCACATCTACCCGTTCAACTCCACTCATTATTTTATAGACCTCTATCATATCTCCCCTCAGCCGCCTTTTCTCCAAGCTGAAGAGCCCTAGCCGCTTTAGCCTTTCCTCTTCTTTATTTTCTACACTGAACAGAAGTTTTTTTTTTTTTAATTCTTATAACTTTGTTACATACTAAAATCATTTGTAAAAGAGGACAGTTATTGAGCTCTGGGGCTACCAACTGTATTATTTATGATTAGGCTCAGCATTGTCCATCTTATTTGTCATACAGTATCATAGTAACATAGTAGATGACGGCAGAAAAAGACCTGCACGGTCCATCCAGTCTGCCCAACAAGATAAACTCATATGTGCCACTTTTTGTGTATACCTTACCTTGATTTGTACCTGTCCTTTTCAGGGCACAGACCGTGTAAGTCTGCCCAGCACTATCCCAGCCTCCCAACCACCAGCCCCGGCACAGACTGTATAAGTCTGCCCAGCACTATCCCCGCCTCCCAACCACCAGTCCCGCCTCCCACCACCGGCTCTGGCATAGACAGTATAAGTCTGCCCAGCACTATCCCCGCCTCCCAACCACCGGCTCTGGCACAGACAGTATAAGTCTGCCCAGCACTATCCCCGCCTCCCCCATCATACTCCAAAACAAACAAGCCCCCACAACTTTTTTTTGAAATTTAAAGAAGTCTTTATTAAACAATTAGAGACAATACATAAACAGAGAGTAAAACAATTACATCAACATATGCAAGCATTAATAAACAGCAAGAAAATAATTCAAAAGTCTCTTAAATACTTGAAATAACACAAACTAGTAACTTCCATAATTTATAACAAGTTTTATGAAACAAGACCCCAACCCTATTTAAAAAAAAAAAAAAAAACACCATCACATCTCCCTTTAAGTTTCTGTACTCAAAACGAACAATGTGAAATAAAAGGCTCCCAAACCACCTCCCATTTAGATAAAGTTTTACAACGAATAGCCCTCAATCTTTCCATTTCACAGATATTCCACAACTTATTCAACCACTTAATCAAAGCACCCACATCTTTTTTAATGCAACAATGATTAAAGATGAAAGAAAAGCTCCTGAAGGAAATCCTAAAAATGTTTCACATATGGCTCTATAGTTTGCCTTGTCAAGCAGTGGAAAGGAACGCAGTATTCAAAAACAGCATCTCGCATCAAGAGCCCATTCCAGATATAATGATTCCTCCATATCGTCATCTCCCAGAAGAGCACAATCAGCTGTTAATGAACTAGAGAAACATTTCAAACGCTCTTTCATATTCAGGCTATTTGGTAAAACATCTGAGCTTGTGTATACACAGTTCAAGACCGTTGCTTCCTGAATTTAACATACTTGACGAAGAAAGTGCTTAGCATGGGGGGTCACTTTCCATCTCCCACCACAGCTGTTGTTCTGCTCCATGTGCAAATTTGCAGGATTGGTCTTGGGGGTTTTATTGCAGAAGAAAACAGTTTCCTTTGCTCATATGCATGGGATTAATAGCTCTCCTAGCACAGCCGTGGGAGGAACTGTCTCTACCAAACCATATCCCTCCCTCCATAAAAATAGAGAGGAATAAATAGCAAAGAGAAAAGGTGCCAGACCTACCTTTTTTTTTTTTTGAGGGGGGTGGGGATTAGTGTAACGTCTTTCAGTTTTTCCTGAACATAACCATTTGCTTCCTTCAATGATCCAATAGATACTTCAAACTACCGTTGGTGTCACCACTTTTGTAAACTGATGTCTGTGTTTCACTGATCATTTGCAACTTCCAGGAGTAAGTTTCCATGAGCCAGACACCATGGCCTCGGAGACGGAAGAATCCTCTTTTTATCACTGCCTCAATCCCTGGAAACAACTGACAACGTGTCATAGTGATCTTCGGTGAAACTACCCTTTTCCTGAACTGCAAGAAGGACATGTTCTTTGGGTTCATTTAAATACTGCAAAAAAAAAAAAAAATGAAAGGCAAAAGAGAAGGTCAATGTGGACATCAGCACTCATAATACTAGTACTACATCATAGCGGCCTAGTGGTTAGGGTGGTGGACTTTGGTCCTGGGGAACTGAGTTTGATTCCCACTTCAGGCACAGGCAGCTCCTTGTGACTCTGGGCAAGTCACTTAACCCTCCATTGCCCCAGGTACAAATAAGTACCTGTATATACTATGTAAACCCCACAGAAAGGCAGCATATCAAGTCCCATTCCCTTTTCCCTATTTGAGATTCTACATGGAATGTTGCTACTATTGGAGATTCTAGATGGAATGTTGCTACTATTGAGATTCTGTTGCTACTATTTGAGATTCTACGTGGAATGTTGCTACTATTGGAGATTCTACATGGAATGTTGCTACTATTGGAGATTCTACATGGAATGTTGCTATTCCACTAGCAACATTCCATGTAGAAGGCTGCGCAGGCTTCTGTTTCTGTGAGTCTGACGTCCTGCACGTACGTGCAGGACGTCAGACTCACAGAAGCAGAAGCCTGCGCGGCCACATTGGTGGAATAGCAACATTCCATGTAGAATCTCAAATAGTAGCAACAGTGGAGGAGGAGTGGCCTAGTGGTTAGGGTGGTGGACTTTGGTCCTGGGGAACTGAGTTTGATTCCCACTTCAGGCACAGGCAGCTCCTTGTGACTCTGGGCAAGTCACTTAACCCTCCATTGCCCCAGGTACAAATAAGTACCTGTATATACTATGTAAACCCCACAGAAAGGCAGCATATCAAGTCCATTCCCTTTTCCCTATTTGAGATTCTACATGGAATGTTGCTACTATTGGAGATTCTAGATGGAATGTTGCTACTATTGAGATTCTGTTGCTACTATTTGAGATTCTACATGGAATGTTAATGTTGCTATTCCACTAGCAACATTCCATGTAGAAGCCTGCCCTTGCAGCTGCGCAGGCTTCTGTTTCTGAGTCTGACGTCCTGCACGTCAGACTCACAGAAACAGAAGCCTGCGCGGCTGCAAGGGCAGGCTTCTACATTGAATACTGCTAGTGGAGGAGTGGCCTAGTGGGTAGTGTGGTGGACTTTGGTCCTGGGGAACTGGGTTCGATTCCCACTGCAGGCACAGGTAGCTCCTTGTGACTCTGGGCAAGTCACTTAACTCTCCATTGCCCCAGGTACAAATAAGTACCTGTAACATAGTAGATGACGGCAGAAAAAGACCTGCATGGTCCATCCAGTCTGCCCAACAAGATAAACTCATATGTGTATACCTTACCTTGATTTGTACCTGCCTTTTTCAGGGCACAGACCATACAAGTCTGCCCAGCAGTATTTACCGCCTCCCAACCACCAGTCCCGCCTCCCATCACTGGCTGTGGCACAGACCGTATAAGTCTGCCCTCCACTATCCTCACCTCCCAACCACCAACCCCTCTTCCCCCACCTGCTCCGCCACCCAATTTCGGCTAAGCTTCTGAGGATCCATTCCTACTGCACAGGATTCCTTTATGCATATCCCACGCATGTTTGAATTCTGTTTATACTATGTAAACCCCACAGAAAGGCAGCATTGAGCCTGCCATGAGTGGGAAAGCGCGGGGTACAAATAAATAAAAATAATACATAAATAAATATACCCGTTACAGATTACAGCACTGTTCTCTTCAGCACTTCTTCCATACTGAAAAGGGAGTTTTCACTTATTTTTCCTCAATTTTACACTTTAGAACTATGTGATATCTAAAACCATCACTGCATAACCTGCATACTGCTGCCGTATTTTAGTCTATTTGGCTTGTCTCCTAAATTAGACACAACGCAACTTCAGACAGAACTCTTATGCTTTGGTCATCAAGAGTAATTTGATCAGTTTGACGGTGACGTACAACTAGAAAGCTTATAATCATTCCTATCACTGACAGAAATATATTACATTTGTACCCCGTGCTTTCCCACTCATAGCAGGCTCAGTGCGGCTTACATATTATATACAGGTACTTATTTGTACCAGGGGCAATGGAGGGTTAAGTGACTTGCCCAGAGTCGCAAGGAGCTGCCTGTGCCTGCAATGGGAATCTAACCCAGTTCCCCAGGACCAAAGTCCACCACACTAACCACTAGGCCACTCCTCCACTAGCAACATTCCGTGTAGAAGCCTGCCCTTGCAGCCGCGCAGGCTTCTGTTTCTGTGAGTCTGACGTCCTGCACGTATGTGCAGGACGTCAGACTCACAGAAACAGAAGCCTGCGCAGCTGCAAGGGCAGGCTTCTACATGGAGTGTTGCTAGTGGAATAGCAACATTAACATTCCATGTAGAATCTCAAATAGTAGCAACAGAATCTCAATAGTAGCAACATTCCATCTAGAATCTCCAATAGTAGCAACATTCTATGTAGAATCTCAAATAGGGAAAAGGGAATGGGACTTTCTGTGGGGCTTACATATTATATACAGGTACTTATTTGTACCTGGGGCAATGGAGGGTTAAGTGACTTGCCCAGGGTCACAAGGAGCTGCCTGTGCCTGCAGTGGGAATTGAACCCAGTTCCCCAGGACCAAAGTCCACCACTCTAACCACTACTCCACATATAAAGAGGAATCTGTGAAATATCACAGTATTTTCTAGCTTTGCAGACTCTCAATTTTCCAACACCATGCTATGTGACGTCTGATGCAAGATTCTTGATAACTAAGACGGTTCCCCCAGCACTGGCACACTTCAATCTCGTTTTCATTCCTCGGATAAAAGAATTCATAGTTTTGAAAAAAAAAAAAGGTATTAAAAAATGATAAAAAATATGAAGGCTCAAAAAACAGGAAAGAAGGGCAGGGATAATTTTCTAGAAAAAAATAGAGTGCTGCTGACAGCTCTACCTGCACTGAGGAGAAGGAAACAAGTTCAAAATGATTCCAGGCTGGCATGACCTGGAAGAAACCACCAAGGGATAAAGGAGGGGGGGGGGGGGTTGTAATGTATACTTTACAGCGTATGAAACCTCTCCTTTAAATTTTTTTCAAAATATTTTGATGGACATTATGGGTAAAGCTGAATGGGAGGATCCACTAAGTGTTATGCAATAGAAGTTGATTAAGGATGAATGGAGGTGCAGAAGTCCAGTCACAGGGTTGAACTGTGGCTAATTATTACCCTTCTCAATATAGAGTTCTAGTACCTACATTGATCCTGAGAACAAGATTCTTTGCAGATTATATGTATTCTTGGTCACGGATAAAAACTGGTATTGATGATTTCAACTCATGTTTGATCATTAAATGCCTTTATGAAGAGATTCATCCATGTAATATAATGAAACTGAGTTCTGGCTGCCTGAAACTTCCTTTTGCAGGTCAAATTTGGATCCAGCTTGTGACCCTTCAGTATAAGGTGCCGTCAAGAAATCGTGCAGGAAACTGTCAGATTTTTCGTCAAGTAAAAACGAATCACAAATTCACAATAAAGAAATCTCAGGAACAAAGTCACTGATTCAGGTTATAGAAAGGTGAAGAATGAAAGCAGGCTCTAATCCCCACAACTGTACTTCTCAAAAAGTACATATGAATAAGCCGTTGTCATAAGGAAACCTTCCTTGGTTTCTGAATTAATTCCTCCCTGCCTCCACCCCATGTGCCTGCTATTACTGATGTTCTCAGCAAAATAAATCCTCAAATCTGCCACAAAATATGTTTCTATGCAAAGCATGAAGAGCTCATTTTATCACAACAGCAAGCTCTACACTGCATGGTATTACAAAAGCACACACAGCTGGTAGAATACTGAACCCACATTGGTTAACCATTATTTTAAACTTCTTTTAACTGCTCTCCTGAAAGTTTGTCTAAGCACTTAAGAGCAGCCATGTTTAGAACAATGTCCCTAATATGACATCATAAATATGGACAAATGGGATCCATAAAAACTTTTCATAATATAAACACTTGTGCTCCTGTTTACTAAGCCGTGCTAGTGGCTGTCCCAGCGCTAATGACGACAGAGCCCATTCAAAGAGAATGGGCTCTGCCAGCATTAGCGCCGGGACAACCGCTAGTGCGGCTTAGTAAACAGACCCTTTAGAAAAAGAAATTGTATGATAAACATGAATTGGTCAAGCGGCTACTTACTTCCTCAATGTGTGACGGTATCCTAAAAGGAGGGGAAATCCAGCGTTTAATAACTTCAAAAAACTTCTGTTTCAATGTGAAATAGCCGACTACCAAGATAAATACAATGATTGGTACTGTGAAAATTTTTGCTGCTTTATAGATTGCCGCAGCTCTAGCTGAAAAAGAGAACAAGCATCATCACTTTAGGGAGAAGCTCTGACGGATACAAGACATCACCTAAACATAAAGGAACACCACTTTATACACAAGCCCCACAGCGTAAACATGAGAGATCATGCATTATCCACAGGCCCTATTGTCTAAACATGATAGAACACTGCTTTATTATCCACAGGCATGATGGAACGCTACCCTATGTGGTATAAGTTTAATGGATCACTGCATTATATCAGGGCCTGCAGTGTTAAATGTGTTAGAACACCACATTGTATTCCACCTTGACAAATGTGGGTTTTTTTTATATAGCTTTTTGCCATGTTTGTCAATAATCTTGAATACAAATCAAGAGGTGTTACAGCCTGTGTGAGTCACGTAGCATAAGCTGGCATCTGTTTACATTTTTAGAATGTCGATTGGCTCATAAAGAACAGATCAATCAGCACATCACTACTGCTGCCATCACAGAGAAGATGAATAGAAAACCGTTGCAAAAGTAAACGAATCACTGCAAAACTCTGAATTACACAAATGTGTTAAATTTGAATGCATGTTGTTTCTGCTGGAATCTTCACTTTGTGGTTGAGCAGCAAAGAAACTACAAAAACAGGATGACTTTGTCCTGTAGAATCAATTTCCAAGAAGTTGCAGCCAAGCCTGTTCCTCCAATTTAAACATGTTTGGCTATTATTCCCTGGCTATAAACAAACATCAACCAGTCCCATTTTACCCACCTTAAAAAAAAGCCTAGAAATTTTATTAAAAATCAGTGTAGGCTACTTCTTGCGACAGGCTTAAAGTAACAGATTTCTCCATTTCTGTCCCTTTCCTTTCCATTCCATTTTTAAAACAAAGATTAGTTTAAAAACCTGATAATTGTGCATACTATTAACAGTTCTCTACCCTGTAACTTGAATTACTGTTGGTTTTATTATGTATTTTTTTTCTCCTTTAAACCATTTTGCTTGACAACACATACAAAATTTGTCATGCCAATAAAGTTTCTTAAATCTAAAAAAAAGCACCCTCTCTCTCTCAGGGCCAGCCTAGCCATTGGGAAGAAATAAACAGTTGTGTAAGGCAGCAGCTTTGGGCAGGAAGGGGAAGGGGAGATGTACTAAACAGCTGCTACAGTCAGAGCAAAACAAAAAGGTTCTAACAACTATATAAAAATCAAAGAAATAACAGAGGGTGCTTTTTTTTTTTTTTTTTACTATTCATTTACTCGTATTATGCTGGGAGGGAGAGCATAAGGCTGAAGGTTTTCCTAGAGTGCCTAATGTCCTTGCATCAGTCCTATTTTCTCTCAGCCTACTGTACTTGTCCCTGGTGCTTTTCTCATGTCATGAATGTCATGACTGAGCTGTGCAGCGGAGAAGGGTATTGGGTAGTTCCCCTGATTTACCATAGCCAGCATCTGAGTAATACCCACTGTTTTACCTAGCACTGCACACGAGTATCAGTCAATATCCAAGAACACGGCAACAATTGGTAGTTTCCCTCAGTCTTTCATTACATGGTTTTTTCTGTTTGTGTGTTTGGTTTTTTTTTCAAGATACTGCTATATACTCAGGATTGGCTGTGTTTTCTCCCTCCCTTGCTCGGACATCAGTCCTCTAATCTAGTCCAAAGCATGCTCGAATTGTACTGTGATTTTGCCAGCTAACTACCTCTGCTGGTAGGCAAGTGCAGATATGCATAACCCTGTCACTGAATAGAGATCTGATCGCACTTCCAAGCTTCCCTCCCAGCTTCACAGCATGATCCCTTACCCACGAGCATCTTGTTCTGTGGAAAACACTAGACATATGAATGCCTTCCGTCTTTCTGCTAGTCTTACACACTTCAAGCTCCTCAATCCTGCCTGTGCAGGGTTTGTACTATCTTTATTCTTTTCTTTAGTCTCACTCACACCCAAGACACTTACAAGGTTACACAGCGAACAGCAACACAAAAATTACAAATACATAAAAATCCTGGACCACGAAAAAAGCAGGTCTTAAGGATCCCAAGTATTAGGCCGGAGTTATACATCCTACTAAAATAACCTCTCACTCCAAATTATATTACGATAATCGAAAATGTTTAAGCCCCCCCCCCCCCCCCCCCCAAATAACTAACTCATTTAAACTGCCAATTTTTTGTCTCATTCAACCTTATTAGAGGACCCAATTGTATGTGAACCTCAATGACCACATAAAACTAAGTTATGAGAATATTGTTCTTCCTACTAATATAATAATCCAGGGCCTTTAATAGACTCATATCACCCCTCTCCTCAAGTCACTTCACTGGCTTCCGATCAGTTACCGCATACAATTCAAGCTTCTCCTCCTTACCTACAAATGCACCCGGTCTGCGGCTCCTCACTACCTCTCTACCCTCATCTCCCCCTATGTTCCCGCCCGTAACCTCTGCTCACAGGACAAATCCCTCCTTCCAGTTCCCTTCTCCACCACTGCCAACTCCAGGCTCCGCTCATTGTGCCTTGCCTCACCCTATGCCTGGAACAATCTTCCTCAACCCCTACGCCAAGCCCCCTCCCTACCCATCTTCAAATCTCTGCTTAAAACTCACCTCTTCAATGCTGCTTTCGGCACCTAACCTTTCGAGAAATATAGTATGCCCTATCAGATCGACTCTACACCTGTCTTTTAGATTGTACACCTGTCTTTTAGATTGTACACCTGTCTTTAGATTGTACACCTGTCTTTTAGATTGTAAGCTCCTTGAGCAGGGACTGTCCTTCCATGTTAAAACTGTACAGCGCTACGTAACCCTAGTAGCGCTTTAGAAATGTTAAGTAGTAGTAGTAGACTGGTTCTTGTTTCCAGATTACACCTCTAAAAAAAATGGGCCAAATGGACTCTCGCCCCAATATGACAACAGAATAGTTGCTAATATCAACTTAGCTTGGTAAGTCATCCTGATTAGAGTTATCAACAGATATTAACTTTTGGGGTTCACGAGCCTGAGAGATTACTAGCTACACATGTGGTTAAGAGCAATGAAAACTCCCCTCAAGAGCTGCTAAATTTTTCAACATCCACGGAAAACCTTACAAGTTGTCCACTGCACAAACATCATTTGGCATCATATTCTATAGCTTTGGTATAGGCACAAGAAAAAAAGAACAAATTTAAAGTTCTTAGCTGTCCTCACGCTCTTTGATGGAGATCGAGAAGGTAATGATCAGCACGGGGTATATTCACTAAAATTCCCTACCTGGCTGGGTTGAAATCTTAAATTTTATGAGCCTCTGTAAACAAATAGTAACCTATGAGGCATATTTTCAAAGCACTTAGCCTTCCAAAGTTCCATAGAAACCTATGGAACTTTGGAAGGCTAAGTGCTTTGAAAATATATTTGATAGTAACATAGTAGATGACGGCAGAAAAAGACATGCGCGGTCCATCCAGTCTGCCCAACAAGATAAACTCACATGTGCTACTTTTTGTGTATACCTTACCTTGATTTGTACCTGTCCTTTTCTGTTCTATACTCTCTGAGCAACCAAACTGCTGCGTTCTGGATCACCTGTTGTCTCCTCAGGTAAAGCAGACTGCAACAGTCCAACTAGGATGCCAAGGTTACACAAGCAATAGCTACAAAGCTCTTTTTTTTTAATCAAAGAAGGGACAGAGAAGGAAATGACCGCTGTGCACTATTTTCACAATCTATGAATCCAATTTTAAAATATGCATCAATCTCAAGCCCCCTGACTGGGTCCTCCGGACATAGAGTCCAGTTCTGGTATTACAAGCTTATATTCCTCCCTTATGGGATTTGATTTAAGCTTACTAACTGGCATCTATTTTGATACTGCTATCGAGGCATTGGTTAAACCTATCCCATGCCTCCTAGTAGTCGTGGCCCAGAAAAGCAAATAACTGATTGTCACGGTAGGCCTTCTCTGAACTGTTAGCATGCTTTCAGAAACTTTACAAAGAACAGAGCATCACCTGTGGCTGTAGTTTTGTTACACACAGGTTCACTAAGTGTCCCATTTCTTTCACTGTATTCTGCAAACACCTGCAGACAGTATTCCGTCCAAGAATACAGGTCACGAAGAGTTACGGATGTGGACTGTGTTCCTTTCACCTTAAAAACAAAACAAAAAAAAAAATTAGAGAAAAAAAAAACTGTCACAATTACATTCCACCACTTTTTGCTTCATGACTCTTTTCATAGCACACAGTATACGGTCTGTGCCCTGAAAAAGACAGATACAAATCGAGGTAAGGTATACACAAAAAGTAGGACATACGAGTTATCTTGTTGGGCAGACCGGATGGACCGTGCAGGTCTTTTTCTGCCGTCATCTACTATGTTACTATGTTACAGGCCAAATAAACATGGCAGACTGCTAGTGGCCATATCCAACAATTATGCTGAAGGAGAAGAAAATATAAGGAAATCCAACACAAATCAGATCCATTTGGGTGGTTTCTACAACAAGCTGATACAGAACTATTTTTGGATTTATACTAAGACTAGTAAAAAAAGCCCGTTTCTGATGCAAATGAAACGGGGGCTAGCAAGGTTTTCTTCAGAGTGTGCATGTGGGAGTGTGTGTGACCCTGCCCTCTGCCCTCACTCCCTTCCCCTGTGCTGTCTGTCCCCTCCCCCCTCCCAGTCGAGTCCTTCAGTGTTAAGTTTTCTGCTGTGCTGTGTTTGTGTTACAGAGAGAGTGAGGGCCTCTGCTCTCTCTCCCCTCCCCCCTTCACTGTTACAGAGAGAGCGATTTCGTGCTGTGCTGTGTTTTCCTTCACTGTTTGTGTTACAGAGAGAGTGAGGGCGGGGCAGACATTCATGGGGAAACCGGATATCTCTGTCACTTCACACTTCCGGCTGGAGGCTTCATTTAGAACGTTGGTGGTGCCTTTTATATATAGAGATGTATTTGAAATCTGGTTCCATTTCTGTGTACATGTGATGAAATAAGTCACCCCAGGCAACAATAATCTCATCCCAAAACAAAGCAAAGCCAGTCTCCCATAGCTAGACCTATAATACATACCTTTTTTTCTGCATTGTTTTTCCAGTAATACACATAATACTTTAGCTCAGAAATCTTCTCAAAGGGAGGAGAGAAAGTGACAGTAAGTAATCCATAATCTGAAGTGACTTTTACTGAAGTCGGAGGTCCCACAATTGCTAGAAATGAACACAGCAAAAAATCAAAGTCAATCAGGAAAGACCATATTCTACTTTTTTGCAAGGAAAACAATCAGGTCTTCTAAAATGCTCAGTTTTTGCCCTCTCATATATACAATTTCGAGTACATAGAAAACCAATGCATTCCATTGACTCTAATGTAAATTCCAAACTGGCTGACCACAATCCTGCTCACAGGAAAGTCTCCCTCCCCTCTTGGACAGCTAGTTCCCTATTTTCTTTGCACCTGGCATGACTCACTCATTTCTCAACTTGTTTTTCTAACATACATTAGAGAAAATTCCACTTTGTAACAGATACGGCTTCCATCTTGTGCTGAAATCCTCCATTTTGTTTCCATATCTATTGACCTAACTTTTCCTAATTTAGCTTATTTAGGCCTCAATCCGGGCTACAAACTAGGCCATACTTTTCCAGTAAGCTCCCAGTTATGTCAGCCATCAGATTTCTGACTCAGCCAAGGTCTGTAATAGCCTGAGCTCTATGACTGGGCCCGCCACCATTCCAGTGGGGGGGGGGGGGGGGGGGGAGGGGGTCTCTGGCTGTACCATAATTATACATTCCCCATTTGTCACCCCATCTGGGAGGGGGTGACACAAAGCTCGTCAAGCTTGTCATCATCCATTCCAGAAGGTGGCAAGCTATCAAACGAGAGGGCGAGTTTTGGTCTTACATATTGCTAGAAGGTATGGTGCAAGATAGGAAACTTCATTCTCAGGTGATATATTATTTGGGGCGTATGGAATTCCCTTTATATTACCCAATCCCTTGGGCCTCAATCATGATGTCACCCCTCTTGAGACTTGCTCAAACCTGTGGTAAGAAAGGTTTTATGAATGGGACAGACCTATGGGTTCATCTACAAAATCCATCAGGCTTATCCTATTGATTTTGCAAGCATAGTTCCATGAAATAAGTGTAGGTATCAATGTGAGCAGATTGTACATAGCCTCGCAGGTTATATATGGATTTGAATAATTAAATGTATAAAAATATTATACACCTGGAACAAAGGTGAAAGAATAGTTTGTTTCTGAATTACCTTCCAGGGTTATACTGATTTTTAGTTTGTTTTTTTAAGTTTTCAAATACATTTCATTGAAAAAGCCGACAATCTGTAATACAGACTAGTAAAAGCCATTTTTTGTTGTTCAAATAAAAGTTATCACACTATAAATATATGTGAAAAAACAAATTATTTTTAAAATAAAGTGATTTATAAGAAAAAAAAATCATACAATAGGGGGTATAAGAACATAAGAATTGCCATATTGGGTTAGACCAAAGCTCCATCAAGCCCAGCATCTTGTTTCCAACAGTGGCCAAGTCAGGATCTCAAAAAGTAGGAAGACGGTACCTATTCCCAGGAATAATTTATGGGCTTTACCTCCAAAAATTTGTCCAAACCTTTCTTTTTTTTTAAATTCAGTTAAGCTAATTGCTTTTATCACATCCTCCAAGGTAGTGTATGCAAATCAATTTATGAATATTCTGAAAACCTGGATAGCTGGGGTTTCCCCCAGGTCAGGTTTGGGAAACACTGAGATCCTATGCAGTCATGGTTTACAAAAAACCATTAGTACAGATTGCTGCTTACTAGCCTCGTTCAATGAGGAGGGATAATTTACAAAGATGGTAGCACACTATTAATACAATTAGATCTATTATCTGCATTTAATTTAGTTTGCCGTGATAAGTTATAATAATGTTTGGACATGATTCTCCCTTTTTCTGAGAAACAGATCCTAATCAAGTTTTGGGAACCAGGTTGTGGGGTGCCCCAAGGGTCCCCGCTGTCCTCTGTTCTTTTTAATATTTACCTAAGTACCCTGGGTAAGATAAGGGACCTAGGATTATCATATATCTTTATGTGAATGATATCCAGATCATTTTGCCATGTAATACCACCACACCTATGACTATTTTGAGAGTCTGCCAAAAATCTCATTATAGATGAACTCTTATTCACTGAAATTATAAGCAAATAAGGTTGAACCAGTGACAAAAATTGCCCCATGCATTCTGAACAGCTTGTTATGGATGGAATGGTTTCTCATTTGAGCAGTATTATTAGGAGTCTGGGAGTATTTATCAATTCTTCTCTTGAGACAGAACCTCATCTACTATAATAAAACTCACCCTCAACGTTCTGAGGACACTGACGTCAGTGAAGCCAAGCCCTGACTTCCTTCAAAAAGGTTCGAAGGTTCGTGGTGGTGAATCGCTCCGGGCCCCGCCCTCGAGGGCGGAGCAATGGCAGAACAACGAAGGGGTTGGCAGGGAGGGAGGCAGGGAGGCGTGGGGGGGTGGGAAATCGCTCCGGGCCCTGCCCTCAAAGGCGGAGCAATGGTACAACAACGAAGGGGTTGGCAGGGAGGGAGGCAGGGAGGTGGGGGGGGGGGGAATCGCTCCAGTCCCCGCCCTCGCGTCAAACGTCATGACGTTGGGGGCGGAGCAATGGAAGAACAACGAAGGGGTTGGCCAGGGAGGGAGGGGTGTGGGCGACGAACACCTTGCTAGCGCCCGTTTCATTTGCTCTGAAACGGGCCTCTTTTACTAGTCTTAAATAAATTCTGAAATCTATGTTTTACCAGTTATTTAAACTACAACAGGTTCAAGATTTTTTAATTAAATGATCTTCAGAAAACAGTTCATGCTATTATATCCTTAGGATTACATTATAATAATATTCTTTACTTAGGTCTCTCTAAAAAGATAACCCCTAGACTACAGGAACTTCAAAATGCACTGGCCAAAACATTTACTTAAAAGTACATTTCAAAGAGCTACACTATTATGTTAGTACTGCATTGGCTCCCAGTTTCCACTAGGACTAGGTTCAAACTGCTCTGGTTTTTGTTTAGAAATTCTTCACGAGCTTGGCCCTGTATATTAAATTTGTCTTCCTACCATGAAATAAGTAGATAAAGGTAAAGGAGTAAAATAAAGGGGGGGGGGGGGGAAGGGGGAGGAAAGGATGTAAAATAATGATGATGACGTTAGACTAGATGCACATGTACAATTATGACATGACTGAATGTTTACAAAATGTTTGACTTTATTGGTTTCGTTTGACGTGGTACATCATCAATAAAAATCGTTGAAATAGAAATTTGTCTTCTTATTTACAATCAAACTCCTTCAGCTACTGTTTTCATTAAACTTTCTATTCGTAAACTGTTCCTGGCTGCTGGAACTCTCTCCTTCTAGAATTAAGACTAGAAAGTAAGTTTATTATTGTACTTTTACTTTTGTAAACCGCCCCAAGCTTCTCCTGGAGGTGGTCTAGAAAAACTTGACTTATACAATATTATTTCCTCTATCTTAATTATGCTTTGGAAAAGTGTTAGTGCAGCCCAAAGTTGATCACCTTGAGTTATCACACATTAACCCAGGTGAAGCTTCCTCTCCTGCGGCTTCCATTTACTTCATCATGTATAACTGTAAGCATGAGGAGTGGGAGGTGAAGCGATACAGAGCAAACAGAAAGAAAAGAAAGGATAAGGACAAAATGCAGGAGTTCTTACTGTCTCGGGTTGCTTGAAACTCCGTTGTGCTCACCCAAGCAGATTCACTTTGGTTGTTTACTGTCCGAACACGCAGAAAAACTCTCCAAAATTCAAGAAATGCGTTTGTAAAATCACATTGCGTTTCTGTGATCTTTAAGCAGTTTATTTGAGTCCAGTCTGTTGAATTGCACCTGCAAAACAAGATAGAAAGTTTGTGAATTTCAACGCTGTTGCTGTACGCCTGTCAACATATCCTTAAAAGTAAGGCCAGGCAAAACATAACATCTAATACACTCAGATCTAAGATGGAATGGACCTACAGGCTCTTGATCACATGCACTGAGGGAATCACCTTCTTGACTCCTCCAGAACAGAGGTGCGCAAAGGGACGGAGACAACAGAAAACTGCATCCGTAGGGATGGGGACAAAAAAAAGTCATTACTACCATGGGGACAGGAGGGGATGGATTAGAAATGGATGGGGGCTGGGAGGGGAAGATTATGTCCCCGTGCACACCTTGACTCGGAAACTCGACACAAACACCTCAGCTTAAAAAAAAAAATTTTTTTTGAAAGAGGAGCTCACTTTGATGAAAGCTGATGCATGTGTTCAGTAATTTTGGCAACAGAGAACACCGATAAACTGGTGAGAATATTTGTTGATTTATTTCAAGCATTTTGGCAGAGTATAATCTCCACCGAGCTAATCTCATCTATGTGACTGATAATGTAGTCAATATGGAAGCATAATAGTTTGCTATACCAGATATGTATCATTCTCAAAGTAACCACTATACAAATTAAAATTATTAAATAAGCTGTTTAACAGAACTTGTGGCGATACTTGAGACTCTCAATTTATTTGATTTATTTTGTAGCATTTGTATCCCACATTTTCCCACCTATTTGCAGGCTCAATGTGGCTTACATTTGCCGTAATGGCAATTACCATTCCGGACTACAAATATGCACATGGTTTTGCAATCAAGTGCGTACAAACATGGTGAAAGAATACATTGTGATCTTGCGTACATATTAGTACATGGTTTTACAATCAAGTGCATACATACATGGTAGAAGAATACATTGTGATCTTGTGTAGGTGTCAGCATTATGTAATTGCTCAGGTGAGGACATTAGGGTGAGAGTATTAATGTATGGCGGTGAGGTTAGTCGGCCTTTTGTGGTTGCATAGTAGACGATATTAGATTAGAAGTGGTACTATTTGTTCATTAAGGTCATTGAGTTTGCTCGGTCGCATGATTGGGTCGGGCCAATCTTAATCTTCATTCTTATTGTTTGGTAATTAGGACGGTTGTTTGTTGTATGCCTTCTTGAATAAGTCAGTTTTCAGTAGATAAATAAATGTCATCGGGCTTTAATTCACCAATCTTGTCATTGGCTCTTCAACAAATAACAATTTTGTGCTTTTTATCTTAATTTTGTATGATATATCTTATAAAACTTTAATTCTTGTACTCATCTTAGAGGTTTAGCAATAATGTTGGCTTGGGGGATACTCTTCTGACATGCAGGATGTTTCGCTTGTGCTTCTTCAAGGAAAACCCTCTCTCAAAAAGCCTGACCTGTCTTGCCAACCATAGTATTTCTATTGTCAAGATGGCTGGCAAGACGGGTCAGGCTTGTTGAGAAGGTGTTTTCCTTGAAGAAGTGCAAGCGAAACATGCTGCATGTCTCCGTAATAGCAACAATACCCAAATTTTCTTCAAACATCAGGGCTTGCAAGTCTTGAACCTTTTTACTTAGACTACAAGCATTTGTGCACATAGCTTTCCATGTGCTTAGTGAGTTTGGGTGTTTTTTTTTATATTTACATGACCTTTTCCTCTGCCATCATGTTTATTCTAGGGGTAGCTTTCCGAAATCCCCTGTTTCCTTTTGTCACCCCCACCCTCTAGTTTAAATGTCTAGAAACATACTGTCTGAATTTCTCACCAGGGATCCTTTTTCCCATCACAGAAAGATGTAGCCCATCATTACAATACAGCAGGGGCGTATCTGCGTGGGGCCACAGGGGCCTGGGCCCCCGCAGATTTCGCCCTGGCCCCCCTCCCCGCCGTCAACCCTCCCCCGCTGCTTACTTTTGCTGGCGCCGAGGTCCGACCCGCAATCTCCGTTTTTCGTCTTCCTCCGTGGCCATGCTTCCAGGAAGTAATGCTGCAGTGCTGATTCGTTGAATCCAGTTCGGCGTCTGACGTCAGACGTCGAACTGGATTCAACGAATCAGCACTGCAGCGTTACTTCCTGGAAGCATGGCCACGGAGGAAGACGAAAAACGGAGATTGCGGGTCGGACCTCGGCGCCAGCAAAAGTAAGCAGCGGGGGAGGGTTGACGGCGGGGAGGGGGTGGAGAGAGGCGGCGGCGGCGGCGGCGGCGGGGGGGGGGAGGGAGGCAAAAATGTGCCCCCCCTCTCTGGCTGTGGCCCCCCCTACCGCCGGATTCCAGATACGCCCCTGCAATACAGCCTGTTATTTTTCCACGTATTACCCCATTCTCCACCCTACTAGACTGTCTATGAGAGACTGTTATATACATTGTCAGCTACCACATTTGCTTATTTCTGATCTGACGAAGAAGGGCAACCTTCGAAAGCTAATCAAGAAATGTATTAACTTATGTCCAATAAAAAAGGTATCATCTTATTTTCTTTTCCATGTTTTAATTTTGTTTGATTTCTATTGATATCCTATGTATCTAAAACCTTCTTCTTGACACCAAGACTCAAGCCACTTATTGAATTCCTCTCCCCTCCCCAACGTAGGAATTACTTCAGAAAAAGCCACAGTCCAAACCAAAGATTTCAGTCCCTCCCCAAACTTCTGGAACGCTCTCTGTGCTGTAAACTTGCCATTGTTGGCCAGGTCATTTGTCCCCAGGTGAATTACATCATCAGCGTTGGAAGCCTCGCTCTCTTCTCGGATCACTTTCAGACCCATCTCTTTAACAAGGCTTACCACAAAGATCAATCAATGTGAATATACATAACTCCTCCACACATAGTTAGAAATGTCTTATAATATTTGCTTGTTATACTATCATGTCTTATCATTATCATGTTGCCAAAAATTTTCTGTAACACTAAATGTCTATTTTCTATTATATTTCCACTATCCATGATGTATTGTAAGCCACATTGAGCCTGCAAATAGGTGGGAAAATGTGGGATACAAATGCAATAAATAAATAAATATTTGGTCTGTACATCTTGTAGCTGAAGATCCTGGAAAGCGAATGCTACATACCTGTAGAAGGTATTCTCCGAGGACAGCAGGCTGATTGTTCTCACTGATGGGTGACGTCCTCGGCAGCCCCTCCAATCGGAATCTTCCTAGCAAAGTCCTTTGCTAGTCCTCGCGCGGCCGTCTTCCCGCCCGAAACCGGCTCGAGCCGGCCAGTCCAGTATGTAGCAAGACAATACACTTCAAGGGAAGACACAACTCCAAAGGGGAGGCGGGCGGGTTTGTGAGAACAATCAGCCTGCTGTCCTCGGAGAATACCTTCTACAGGTATGTAGCATTCGCTTTCTCCGAGGACAAGCAGGCTGCTTGTTCTCACTGATGGGGTATCCCTAGCCCCCAGGCTCACTCAAAACAACAACCAAGGTCAATTGGGCCTCGCAACGGCGAGGACATAACTGAGATTGACCTAAAAAATTTACCAACTAACTGAGAGTGCAGCCTGGAACAGAACAAACAGGGCCCTCGGGGGGTGGAGTTGGATCCTAAAGCCCAAACAGGTTCTGAAGAACTGACTGCCCGAACCGACTGTCGCGTCGGGTATCCTGCTGCAGGCAGTAATGAGATGTGAATGTGTGGACAGATGACCACGTCGCAGCCTTGCAAATTTCCTCCATGGTGGCTGACTTCAAGTGGGCTACCGACACAGCCATGGCTCTAACATTATGAGCCGTGACATGACCCTCAAGAGCCAGCCCAGCCTGGGCGTAAGTGAAGGAAATGCAATCTGCTAGCCAATTGGATAAGGTGCGTTGTTGGGATCAAAAGAAACAAACAATTGGGCGGACTGTCTGTGGGGCTGTGTCCGCTCCAGATAGAAGGCCAATGCTCTCTTGCAGTCCAATGTGTGCAGCTGACGTTCAGCAGGGCAGGAATGAGGACGGGGAAAAAATGTTGGCAAGACAATTGACTGGTTCAGATGGAACTCCGACACAACCTTCGGCAGAAACTTAGGGTGAGTGCGGAGGACTACTCTGTTATGATGAAATTTGGTGTAAGGGGCCTGGGCTACCAGGGCCTGAAGCTCACTGACCCTATGAGCTGAAGTAACTGCCACCAAGAAAATGACCTTCCAGGTCAAGTACTTCAGATGGCAGGAATTCAGTGGCTCAAAAGGAGGTTTCATCAGCTGGGTGAGAACGACATTGAGATCCCATGACACTGTAGGAGGCTTGACAGGGGGCTTTGACAAAAGCAAACCTCTCATGAAGCGAACAACTAAAGGCTGTCCTGAGATCGGCTTACCTTCCACACGGTAATGGTATGCACTGATTGCACTAAGGTGAACCCTTACAGAGTTGGTCTTGAGACCAGACTCAGACAAGTGCAGAAGGTATTCAAGCAGGGTCTGTGTAGGACAAGAGCGAGGATCTAGGGCCTTGCTGTCACACCAGACGGCAAATCTCCTCCACTGAAAGAAGTAACTCCTCTTAGTGGAATCTTTCCTGGAAGCAAGCAAGATGCGGGAGACACCCTCTGACAGACCCAAAGAGGCAAAGTCTACGCCCTCAACATCCAGGCCGTGAGAGCCAGAGACTGGAGGTTGGGATGCAGAAGCGCCCCTTCGTCCTGTGTGATGAGGGTCGGGAAACACTCCAATCTCCACGGTTCTTCGGAGGACAACTCCAGAAGAAGGGGGAACCAGATCTGACGCGGCCAAAAAGGAGCAATCAGAATCATGGTGCCTCGGTCTTGCTTGAGTTTCAACAAAGTCTTCCCCACCAGAGGTATGGGAGGATAAGCATACAGCAGACCCTCCCCCCAGTCCAGGAGGAAGGCATCCGATGCCAGCCTGCCGTGGGCCTGAAGCCTGGAACAGAACTGAGGGACTTTGTGGTTCACTCGAGATGCGAAGAGATCCACCAGGGGGGTGCCCCACGCCTGGAAGATCTGTCGCACTACTTTGGAACTGAGCGACCATTCGTGAGGTTGCATGATCCTGCTCAATCTGTCGGCCAGACTGTTGTTTACGCCTGCCAGGTATGTGGCTTGGAGCACCATGCCATGCCGGCGAGCCCAGAGCCACATGTTGACGGCTTCCTGACACAGGGGGCGAGATCCGGTGCCCCCCTGCTTGTTGACATAGTACATGGCAACCTGGTTGTCTGTCTGAATTTGGATAATTTGGTGGGACAGCCGATCTCTGAAAGCCTTCAGAGCGTTCCAGATCGCTCGTAACTCCAGAAGATTGATCTGCAAATCGCGTTCCTGGAGGGACCAGCTTCCTTGGGTGTGAAGCCCATCGACCTGAGCTCCCCATCCCAGGAGAGACGCATCCGTGGTCAGCACTTTTTGTGGCTGAGGAATTTGGAAAGGACGTCCCAGAGTCAAATTGGACCAGATTGTCCACCAATACAGGGATTCGAGAAAACTCGTGGACAGGTGGATCACGTCTTCTAGACCCCCAGCAGCCTGATACCACTGAGAGGCTAGGGTCCATTGAGCAGATCTCATGTGAAGACGGGCCATGGGAGTCACATGAACTGTGGAAGCCATGTGGCCCAGCAATCTCAACATCTGCCGAGCTGTGATCTGCTGGGACGCTCGCACCCGCGAGACGAGGGACAACAGGTTGTTGGCTCTCGCCTCTGGGAGATAGGCGCGAGCCGTCCGGGAATCCAGCAGAGCTCCTATGAATTCGAGTTTCTGCACTGGGAGAAGATGGGACTTTGGGTAATTTATCACAAACCCCAGTCGCTCCAGGAGGCGAATAGTCATCTGCATGGACCGCAGGGCTCCTGCCTCGGATGTGTTCTTCACCAGCCAATCGTCGAGATATGGGAACACATGCACCCCCAGCCTGCGAAGTGCCGCTGCTACCACAGCCAGGCACTTTGTGAACACCCTGGGCGCAGAGGCGAGCCCAAAGGGTAGCACACAGTACTGGAAGTGGCGTGTGCCCAACTGAAATCGCAGATACTGTCTGTGAGCTGGCAGTATCGGGATGTGAGTGTAGGCATCCTTCAAGTCCAGAGAGCATAGCCAATCGTTTTGCTGAATCATGGGGAGAAGGGTGCCCAGGGAAAGCATCCTGAACTTTTCTTTTACGAGATATTTGTTCAGGGCCCTTAGGTCTAGGATGGGACGCATCCCCCCTGTTTTCTTTTCCACAAGGAAGTACCTGGAATAGAATCCCAGCCCTTCTTGCCCGGATGGCACGGGCTCGACCGCATTGGCGCTGAGAAGGGCGGAGAGTTCCTCTGCAAGTACCTGCTTGTGCTGGAAGCTGTAAGACTGAGCTCCCGGTGGACAATTTGGAGGTTTGGAGGCCAAATTGAGGGTGTATCCTTGCCGGACTATTTGCAGAACCCACTGATCGGAGGTTATGAGAGGCCACCTTTGGTGAAAAGCTTTCAACCTCCCTCCGACTGGCAGGTCGCCCGACACTGACACTTGGATGTCGGCTATGCTCTGCTGGAGCCAGTCAAAAGCTCGCCCCTTGCTTTTGCTGGGGAGCCGCGGGGCCTTGCTGAGGCGCACGCTGCTGACGAGAGCGAGCGCGCTGGGGCTTAGCCTGGGCCGCAGGCTGTCGGGAAGGAGGATTGTACCTACGCTTACCAGAAGTATAGGGAACAGTCTTCCTTCCCCCGAAAAATCGTCTACCTGTAGAGGTAGAAGCTGAAGGCTGCCGGCGGGAGAACTTGTCGAATGCGGTGTCCCGCTGGTGGAGAGACTCTACCACCTGCTCGACTTTCTCTCCAAAAATGTTGTCCGCACGGCAAGGCGAGTCCGCAATCCGCTGCTGGATTCTATTCTCCAGGTCGGCGGCACGCAGCCATGAGAGTCTGCGCATCACCACACCTTGAGCAGCGGCCCTGGACGCAACATCAAAAGTGTCATAAACTCCTCTGGCCAGGAATTTTCTGCACGCCTTCAGCTGCCTGACCACCTCCTGAAAAGGCTTGGCTTGCTCAGGGGGAAGAGCATCAACCAAGCCCGCCAACTGTCGCACATTATTCCGCATGTGTATGCTCGTGTAGAGCTGGTAAGACTGAATCTTGGCCACGAGCATAGAAGAATGGTAGGCCTTCCTCCCAAAGGAGTCTAAGGTTCTAGGGTCTTTGCCCGGGGGCGCCGAAGCATGCTCCCTAGAACTCTTAGCCTTCTTTAGGGCCAAATCCACAACTCCAGAGTCGTGAGGCAACTGAGTGCGCATCAGCTCTGGGTCCCCATGGATCCGGTACTGGGACTCGATCTTCTTGGGAATGTGGGGATTACTTAATGGCTTGGTCCAGTTCGCAAGCAATGTCTTTTTCAGGACATGGTGCAAGGGAACAGTGGACGCTTCCTTAGGTGGAGAAGGATAGTCCAGGAGCTCAAACATTTCAGCCCTGGGCTCGTCCTCCACAACCACCGGGAAGGGGATGGCCGTAGACATCTCCCGGACAAAGGAAGCAAAAGACAGACTCTCGGGAGGAGAAAGCTGCCTTTCAGGAGAGGGAGTGGGATCAGAAGGAAGACCCTCAGACTCCTCGTCAGAGAAATATCTGGGATCTTCTTCTTCTTCCCACGAGGCCTCACCCTCGGTGTCAGACACAAGTTCACGGACCTGCGTCTGCAACCGCGCCCGGCTCGACTCCGTGGAGCCACGTCCACGATGGGGGCGTCGAGAGGTAGACTCCCTCGCCCGCATCGGCGAAGCTCCCTCCGCCGACGTAGTCGGGGAGCCCTCCTGGGAGGTGGCCGCAGTCGGCACCGCACGCGGTACCGACGTCGGGGACCTCACCCCGGGCGATGGGCCAGCCGGCGCCATGCTCGACGGTACCGGAGGCGCAAGCACCGCCGGTACCGGAGGGGTAGGGCGCAACAGCTCTCCCAGAATCTCTGGGAGAACGGCCCGGAGGCTCTCGTTCAGAGCGGCTGCAGAGAAAGGCATGGAGGTCGATGCAGGCGTCGACGTCAGAACCTGTTCCGGGCGTGGAGGCTGTTCCGGGCTGTCCAGAGTGGAACGCATCGACACCTCTTGAACAGAGGGTGAGCGGTCCTCTCGGTGCCGATGCCTGCTGGGTGCCGACTCCCTCGGCGACCCAGAGCTCTCGGTGCCGACGCGGGAAGGGGACCGGTGTCGATGCTTCTTCGACTTCTTCCGAAGCATGTCACCGGAGCTTCCCGGCACCGACGAGGAGGACGTAGAATCCATCCGTCGCTTCCTCGGGGCCGAGACCGAAGAGGGTCGATCTCGGGGGGGCTGTACCGCAGGAGCCCTCAGGGTAGGAGGAGACCCACCCGAGGGCTCACCGCCACCAGCAGGGGAAAGGACAGCCCTCACCTGCACTCCACTCGATGCACCACCGTCCGACGACATCAGGAGACGAGGTCCCGGTACCACCGACGTCGATGCAGCTATCCGATGTCTCGGTGCCGATGCAGAGGGCCGATGCCTCGATGCACTCGATGCACTGGCAGCCAAGGATGAAGGTCTGGACGCTGATGACGTCGATGCACACGATGACCCCGGTGCCGATGCCGACGAAGCGCCCGAGAACAAAACGTTCCACTGGGCCAATCTCGCTACTTGAGTCCGCCTTTGTAACAGGGAACACAGACTACAGTTCTGGGGACGGTGCTCGGCCCCCAGACACTGAAGACACGAAGAGTGCCTATCAGTGAGCGAGATTACCCGGGCGCACTGGGTGCACTTCTTGAAGCCGCTGGAAGGCTTCGATGTCATGGGCGGAAAAAATCACGCCGGCGAAGTCAAAATCCGAAATGACGAATTTGGAGCACCAAAACTTTAAGGGAGAAAAAATCTCGACCGAGGCCGAAAAGAGGCCTACCCCGACGACGAAAGAAAACTTACCGGGGCAAAACTGGAAATACGGGAAGGGGAAATGAAACCCAAGGGGGTTTTCGGAGCACTTCCCGACAGATATAGTAAACTTTTCCGAAGAAAAACACGTCAGTAAAACACGGACGCGCGAGGTCGACTCTCCGGGGCTCGACACGACAAAAACACAGCCGTACCGAGTGCGGACGAAAGAAGACTGGCCGGCTCGAGCCGGTTTCGGGCGGGAAGACGGCCGCGCATGCGCGGTGCGCGCGGGCGCGCGAGGACTAGCAAAGGACTTTGCTAGGAAGATTCCGATTGGAGGGGCTGCCGAGGACGTCACCCATCAGTGAGAACAAGCAGCCTGCTTGTCCTCGGAGAAGCCATTTCACGACGTTGGAACCCCTAAACTGTGCTCCTAAGTTAATGCCTCTGATAATGGAGTCTCTGAGCAGTAATCATTTTCTGCTTTTCACAATTATGTCATTAGTTGGGGGATGTTTCTGGGGTTGTGCTATTTTCATTGTCTTTGGTTCTACCACAGTACTTCTTTTTTCACCATCATAATGATGCAACGCTGCAAAAGAATTTGACAGGGGCAAAGCTTGGAAGGGCGAGTGTTTCTGTGTCACAGATCTTAGTCTACCAGAGCCTACTGTGACCCGTCTATTCCTCTGATGTTTCATTCTCTGAGGCAGTGGTGGTGGTAAATTAGCTGGGAAATGAGTCATCCTGGACGATTACCTATAAGAGGTACAAGTTCTGACCCCTGGAGGAAGAACCAGACTGAAGGAACGGAACTCTCAAGGAAAATATTGCATCTTCCATAAAGCTGAACCCATAGGTTCCAAATTTTAACTTAGGTTCACCATATACAGTAATGTGAAAAAAAAAAAGCTTTTTCCCTGCTCATGATTTCCCCTATTATTGCACCTATATCACACTGAATGGTTTCTGATCTCTAAACAAAATGTGAAAAAGTAACTGCCCCTTAGTTAATCAACCAACTGACCAAATTTAATTAATAGAGTCAGCTGATTGAACGTAGACAGTCCTGTTGTATCTAAACCTCACTATATATTGAACCTTAACATGAGAGTGAACTAGTCACCACAAAGTTTTTCCAAGAATGTGATGCCACAATCAAAGCAAATGGCGTGGGGACCAGGACAATTGAGGGTCTGGCCTGATGACACATCATGCATGCCTCAAAAACATTTTGGATTATCATCATTATTAGCATTTGTATAGCGCTACCAGACGCACGCAGCGCTGAACACCTGATACAAAGAGACAGTCCCTGCTCAAAAGAGCTTACAATCTAAATAATACAGACAGACAAGACAGTTACGGGTGAGGGAAGTAATGGGTGAGAAGGGAGGAAGGGACAAGGGGAGGGCAATTGTGGCTAGGAGCTAAAAGCAGCAGTGAAAAGGTGGGTTTTCAGCATAGATTTGAAAACAGGTAGAGATGGAGCTAGACGTATAGGTCCAGGAAGTCTATTCCAGGCATAAGGTGCCAGCAGTGGAGGAGAAGGAGGACGACAAGAGAGATTTGTCAAGCGAGCAGAGTTCACGGGGAGGAATGTAGGGAGAGATGAGAGCGGAGAGGTAATGGGGGCTGCAGAGTGGATGCATTTAAAGGTCAGTACGAGAAGTACTTGAATGCGGAAGCGGACAAGGAGCCAGTGATTATGGCCAGTTGTCTCTCGCTCTTCAGGACAGGAACATACACACACACTCTCCCTCTTTTGGTATGTGCTGCTGCCTGATGCTCCTGTGCTTACCACGTTAAGTGGTCACTCCAACCAGGTTTGCCCAGCAGCAGCCCCCTCGTATTTTCCCTTCCATCCCTCACCCATTCTTACCACCCCCAGGACATTTGTTGGTTCTCTCCAATAGCAGCCCAATGCCCCTTGCAGAGTTCAGTCCCCCCACATCATGCAGAAGCTTCTCCTGCACAGAACAGCACCCTGGTTTACTCCCTTTCTTCTTGTGACTAGAATTGTCTTTCAGTACTCCTGCCCCCCACCACCCTCCCATTGGCTGGATAATACCCACAAGGTCAAGGTTGACACCACTTGATTAGCCACTGCCTTTGCCATGAATTGCATTTCATTAGGTTGTTCCAATGGTCTTCAAACTGGAGCGTACCAGATGCAGTAAATGATTCACGTTAACTTACCCTTGAAACTCCACCTCGTATGTCACTTTGCCCGTGCCATTCTCCACCAGGACAGGGTCCCAGGACAACACCCTATTTAGGTTGTAGGAGTGGATTTTTACATTCTGTGGAGCAGGCAGCTTTGGCAGAGGATCTGTAATCAGAGAGACAAGAGATCAATTATTTCTTAACAGCATGTTCTTACAAATCAGCATGGACCGATTTCACCAGTAGATTCCTGAACAATTATTAGTAAACAAACAACATTTTCTACCATTTTGCAGAAGCACCTTTTTCCCCCCCCCAATATGATAAATCACTGTTAAATGGTCCAACAGTGCACATAACAACCCTATGCTTATAAATCACTTCAATCACACTTGTAAGGAGTAGGCAAATCCAATTAAATAGAAGCCTCAGCAGCAACTCGTTTCACACAGGAACACATCTTATGACTTGCCTGCGTCATCATCATCAGCTTCCATATAACAATACTTTACTTGTTGTCTATATTTCATAGAAACGTTCATATGAAATATAGTCTACAAGTACATAAGAAAATAAGAATAGCCATACTGGGTCAGGCCAATGGTCCATCTAGCTCAGTATCCTGCTTCCAGCAGTGGCCAATCCAGGTCACAAGTAAATATCAGAAGGAGAAATTAGGACTTACCTGATCATTTTCTTTCCATTAGTTCTTCACACTATTCCAGGCCAGTCCATCGACCAGCAGGTGGAGATAGAAAATACAGAACTGAACACCACTACATAGCTCCCTGCTAGCAGCTCAGCTCCTCAGTATCAGTCCTCCATTAAGGAAGAAAGAACGCCCAATCAGGAGCATGGTCAGCAACCAACACATCCAGCCCCAAGAACCATCCGAAGACAAGGTCCCTGGAAAACAGGATACAAAGACCATGTATAGAGCCACCAATCAGGGTGTTGAACCACGGGAGGGCTCCTGGAATAGTGTGAAGAACTAATGGAAAGAAAATTATCAGGTAAGTCCTAATTTCTCCTTCCATTACGTTCATTCCCACAGGCAAGTCACAGGACGTGTTCCTGTGTGAGGCGAGTTGCTGCTGAGGCTTCGATTTAATTGGATTTTCCTACTCCTTACAAGTGTGACTGAAGTGATTTATAAGCACAGGGTTGTTATTTGACGATTTTATTTTACAATTGCATAAGAATACTTTAAGGAACAAAATCATCTGGATTTCACTGTTTCATGCTGTTTCAGTTTCATTCCTGGGACAACACAAGTGTTTATATTTTTGATAGCTCCTCCCATTGTCACTCTCACTGTTTTGGACCTAAGCATGCGAGGATGGGAAATTATTCTTTATTCATTCAACAGATCTTGTATCACCACGATACATCCAGATGAATCAATACTAGATAAGCAACTGGAGTGACCAAGTGAACTCATAAGAAGAGCTATTTAAGCAACAACAACAACAACAACAAAAAAAAAGACAAAAAAAAGGAAAGCAGCCTGGCCAGAACACTTCACAAACTTTATATCAACTAGCCGTTGAGCCCGTAAAAACGGGCTAGTATAGGAAGGGGGGGGGGGGGGGGTTGAAAGGCCCCTCTGCCGCCGAGTTCACCGCTGCCGCTTCCCCTCCCCCGGAGCCGTCGCCACCCACCTTCCACCCGGTCGGGCCCTTGCTCCGCTATTGAAACAGCGAGGGCACGCAGCACACAGCTCTGCTGGTGAGCTGCCGTGGCCTTCCTTCTTCTTCTCTGCCTGTGTCCCGCCCTCGTGTGACGTAACATCGTCGAGGGCGGGACACAGGCAGAGAAGAAGAAGGAAGGCCGACGGCAGCTCAGCAGAGCTGTGTGCTGCGTGCCCTCGCTGTGTCAATAGCGGAGCGAAGGCCCGACAGGGTGGAAGGTGGGTGGCGGAGGCAACTCCGGGTGGGGGGAGCGTTAGCGACGGCGGTGTCCCTCGCAAATGCACAGTACAGACCCTCTCTGTTCCGCCCCCGTCATCACGTATTGACGCGGGGGCGGGGCAGAGAGGGTCTCTACTGCGCATTTGCGAGTGAGTACGACACTCGCCATTTATATATATTGATATGATATCTTTACCCTTCTCACCTCTTCATGGCCAAGGCTAAATCTTTATCCTTCTCAACCTATCTTTGGCTCTACTGAACATCATTTATTCCCAGACACACGAAGGGTCATTTCACAAACGGGGTGCACAGGCTATGAAGACGAGCAGACACATATGCCACTTCCATTTTATAATAGCAACACATACACATCTGTCTGTATAAAATTACTTCAACAGGAAACAGGCATAGACATTTATATCTGCTCTGGGGCAGGTGTATCTTTTCTTCTAACGTTTGCAACAACACTTGCGTATTTTATAACATACACGTGTTTCTTGCAACTCTGCCCCTGGGAATGGCTGTGTGTAAACCATGTTAAACTATGCACTATGCGTTGGCAGCATGTACTTTAATGCATAGTTAAAGTCTATTATCTCTCTCTGGTTTTCCCACCAAATGCTTTCTGATCTTAGCACAGAAATGAGACAGTTAACCAAGCTCCCTGTTTATATTTCCCCCTCCCTTTATTAACCTTTGTTTTAAATTGTAAACTTTCCTCTCTCCATTATCATAGTAACATAGTAACATAGTAGATGACGGCAGAAAAAGACCTGCACGGTCCATCCAGTCTGCCCAACAAGACATCCTTATATATATATCCTTATATATAACTAGTAAAAAAAAGCCCGTTTCTGTTACAAATGAAACGGGCGCTAGCAAGGTTCCCCTCCCCCTTTGCCCATCACCTGGCCCCCCTACCCTTGACCATCACCAAGCCCCTCCCTCCGTTCCTTCATGGACCCCTCGCCACCCGCAACCGCGAATCCTAACAGTGGCTAGCCCCTGCTGCTTCTCCTTTTGAGCAGCAGGAGCCGGTAGATAAAGAGAAGAAAAAAAAAACCTCTGTCGCAAAACGCACCTCCGTAGAGAACCATCTCAGATTGGCAGACATCTCTGCAGGCGCTCCTCCACTCCCCTCTGACCTCTGTGTGTTCCTCCGGGGTCTCCCTGCAGGGGCAGTGACGTTGAGGGTAGAAGAGGAGGAGCGGCAAGATAGAGTTTCTATTAGCAGTTGCGGGTGGCGAGGCAGTCGACTGGGGGGGAGGGGCTTGGTGATGTGGCGGGGGAGGGGTCGGGTGATGCGGCGAGGAGGGAAGGGGTAGGGGCGGGGCTTTGTGATATGTGATGTTGTGTCGCGCGGGGGTTGTTCAGGTGAAGGGGCGGGCAGTTACAGGTCTCTCGCAGGCACCCCCCCCCCCGCCCTTCATTATGGAAGGTTTTTTTTTTTTATTTTTGTTACACTTGTACCCCGCGGTGTCCCACTCATGGCAGGCTGGTACTTATTTTTACCTGGGGCAATGGAGGGTGTGTAGCGATTCCTAGTCAGGGGGAGGAGTCCTCCCCCTGCCTGGTTCGTTGTTTGTTGGAGGGGGTTGCAGTCCCTTCACTCTCTGTGTTCTGCCCTCGACGTCATGACGTTTGATGCGAGGGCGGGGCATAGAGACGGTGATTTGGAAGGCTTCACCACCACGAACTAACGAACTGTTTAGGGATGACTTCAGCAGGCTGTCTTCAGAACGTTGAGGTTGCGTTTTATGTCCAGATGGGGCGTGGCTGAGGGCGGGTCTATGAGTTAGGGTGAGTGGTCCTGATAGCCTAGCCTAAGAAGACTACAGGAGTTGAGTGCTTCACTGCCTTGCAGTGAGCTTCAGAATGTTCAAGGTGGATTTATTTATATAGATGTACCCTATTTTATTTTTCCCTTCCCCCCTTACAAAACTTTTGAGCCTGTAGACCATTTAGATTTCCTTTTGAAAGTTTGCTGTATATTGAATAAATTGAACCTTGAACCTTCCTGGAAGATTTATAGGTTGCCTGTAAAATTCTCTTGTATGCCTTATTTATTTTTCATATCTCTGCTCCACATTTTCAGTTCTCTCTGGCGGTGCCTTCACCACTACTAGCTGGTCTATTCTCTCATCCCTTATTGAGCGTATCTCCATTTCATAGCTTCCAGTACTGTCTTTATATTAATGACTACCATATTCACTTTTCAGTAACTCTCACCCGGAAGCCACACAACTCTCAACCTACTTGTCTGATCTGGCTGCTTGGATGTCCAGCTGTCACTTGAAACTCATACATGATCAAGAGAGAATATTTCATTATTCTTGCAAAACTGATCTCCCCCCTCCCCACTGGAAATGCAGGACTTGGCTACTCTGTAGTTAGTTGAGAAAACAAGCATCTGGAATTTAAAAAAAAAACTGGAAGGAGCAGAGAGCAAAACTGGATAAACCAGCCAGTAAGATGCTGCAATCGTCAAGGCAGGCAGTAAAGACGGCTTGCAAAACCAAACAGCTGGCATGAGGAAATTGAGGTTATGTTTTTCAGTGACTGCTTGGAAAAAAAGAACTCTATCAATAATCTTTTGAAAATGGAGCGCCTGGATGCAGGGTGGGATTCTCCCCATTAATGGAGATTGTTTTTGCAGACATGGTCCCAACATGGTCCCCTGTCTGGGATAGGCTCTTTCTGTTGAATTTGTAGTATCTGTTTGAACTTGTAATCCAAGTGACTGGGGTGGGGGTTTAGACTTTTCATTTTAATTGGGAATTGCCATTAAGAGTCAACAAGGGTGATTTCCGATAGTTCTTTTTAGTTTTAATTAAATTGGGGGGGGGGGAGGGGAGGTCAGATGTGGTTTGTTTTAGAGGGATAATGGGGAAGGATAAAAACAATTTTATGCTGGAATATTGTTTAGTTTGTTTGATTATGATGTGATATTATTGGCTTTAAAAAAATCAAATCAAATTTATAATGAAAAAAAATTATTCAGAGTTTCTGCTAAATGTGCAAACCTACGATATAAAATGTATTATACGGGCGAAACAAAAACCCAGCAATAAACTAAGGCTTCAGATTTTTAAAATAGAAAAGCAGATATATTTTTTAAACCTAGCTATTACTGGCATTTTAAAGAGACATTCCAGGTGAGTATTCAGTGGGAGATGAGACACAAAGAGGTGTATTTTCAAAACACTTAGACTTACAAAGTTACTTGGAGGCGTATTTTCCGAGCACTTAGGCTTTCAAAGTTAGAGGCATATTTTCAAAGCACTAAGGGGCTCTTTTACTAAACCATGGCAAAAAGTGGGCCTGCGGTTAGTGTGAGCACATCTTTTGGGCAAGCATCAGGCCAGTTTCTGCCACAATCGGGAAAAAGGGCCATTTTTTTAAGGGGCCGGAAAAACAAGCGAATGTCCATTTTGGCCCAAGACCTTACCGGCACCCACTGACTTAGCAGCAAGATCTCACGAGCTACCTGGACGGTAGGTGTGCAGTGCGTGTACACTTCTACAGTGTGTTTTCGACACGTGCCAAATTCAGAATTACTGTCCAGGGCACATGGTAATTGGGCGGTAATGCCGATTTGGCACGCGCTTCACGTGTGTAGGGCCTTATGTACCTTTGTAAAAGGGGCCCTTAGACTTACAAAGTTCCATCTAGATCCTGGGATCCCCAAAATCTCCCTTGCGCCTTTTGTCAGTTTATTATCTTGTATTACTCCAGGCAGGCTAACACAGCAAGTGATGGCCTGCAATCAGAGTAAAAGGAACTGAAACAGACAAAAAAAGAAAAAAGTGCAGGCACACAAAAATTATAGTTTTGTGGTGACAGCTGTAATGATTAAAAATTGAAGGAAAAAAACAAAAAGAGTTGAAGTACCATATAGCATATATGCTTACTGGCATACATTCTTCTTTCAACACGCCCAAAATAGTTAAGAAAGGTCAGGGGAAATAACCACTGAAGACATAGAGGCATATTTTCAAAGCACTTTGGGAGGCTAAGTTCCATAGGTTTCTATGGAACTTTGGGAGGCTAAGTGCTTTGAAATGAGCTTGATAGTAACATAGTAGATGACGACAGAAAAGACCTGCACGGTCCCATTCCAGTCTTGCCCAACAAGACAACTCATGTGTGCTACTTTTTGTGTATACCCTACTTTGATTTGTACCTATGCTCTTCAGGCACAGACCGTATAAGTCTGCCCAGCACCTATCCACGCCCTCCCAACCACCAGCCCCGCCTCCCAACCACTGGCTCTGGCACAGACCGTATAAGTCTGCCCAGCACTATCCCCCGCCTCCCACCACCAGCTCTGGCACAGACTGTATAAGTCTGCCCAGCACTATCCCTGCCCTCCCAACCTCCAGTCCCGCCTCCACCCACTGGCTCTGGCACAGACCGTATAAGTCTGCCCCGCACTATCCCCGCCTCCCAACCTCCAGCCCCGCCTCCCACTACCGGCTCTGCTATCCAATCTCAGTTAAGCTCCTGAGAATCCATTCCTTCTGAACAGGATTCCTTTATGTTTATCCCACGCATGTTTGAATTCCGTTACCGTTTCATCTCCCCACCTCCCCGCGGGAGATTAGAGCAATGGGTAATACTGAAGCAAGCTCTACAACGTGGAATCTCTGCTATGAGTCAACCTCCATTTCTTGGCTTGGTTCTCTTTGAGAAGTTTCTCTCTTGGATTTTACCCGTGTCTTTTTCTCACTGTGGGCTTCCTGTTAGTAAACTAAGCAATGCCCATATCCCCATAATATACTGCAAGGCTTTCTCCCTGCATAACAGTCTGGCCTCACAAAGCGAGCACATTGCACCAGACCAACAAGATTCCAGGTCTGGCAGAAAATCACAGATCAGAGTCTGCAAACAATCTCTGAAACTTCAGCAGGCTCTTTCGGACAAATAAAATTAAGGATGATAATTTTGAGTTATAGCAACGTATATACATATCAAAACAGGACTGGCATTTTACATTTATTTACCTTTCATGCTGAATTTGGTTATTTCCCTAGTTTAAGCAAGATTAGTAAAGCAGCAGCAGGCTGAAAACCAATATGACTGCTACTTCCCCCATTTAAGTCAAAATATGTCTAGTGACACATACTGGCTTGTTTATAGCTCGATTCTGGGAGATTTTACTATACAATGATTCTCCAGGCCAGTGAAGGGAGACAGGCTTCTGCTCAAGTCTGGTTACTGCTTCTGAGAAGGGGTTTCCCAGGAAGTAATTTAAATATACATTCAAAGATAGTGCTCTCAAATAACTTTTGGTTAACACCAGCTTCACATAGTCAGAAATGGAGTTGGTAATAGATGTGAAACAAATGTTCTCCCCAGAATTTTTGCCAGCTGGGTGGGGTTGAGAGAGTACTATATGGTATTATTATATTTTCTGTTACGTTAGTAGGTAGTCAGCCCATTCAAAAGGTCCTGAGGGGGACACTGAAATAATGAGTATAGAAACCAAGCCTTTCCCTCTACCAGTGGCATTCCTAGCCTCAACGACACCCGGGGCGGATCACGATGCGCCCCCCCCCCCCCCCGGCGAAATGACACCCCCCCCTGGGTGCACACCGCTAGGGGGGGGGGGGTGCCGCAGCGCGCGCCTGTCGGCTGCGAGTTCGAATCACTATGCTAAATTCTCTAGTTCGCTGCAGCTCCCTCCCTCTGCCCCGGAACAGGAAGTAACCTGTTCCGGGGCAGAGGGAGGGAGCTGCAGCGAACGAGAGAATTTAGCATAGCGATTCAAACTCGCAGCCGACAGGCGCGCACCGCGGCACCCCCCAGCGGCATGCACCCGGGGCGGACCGCCCCCACCTTGGTACGCCACTGCCCTCCACTTCTATACAATATTTGCATGAAAATAAAGGCTAAACAAAAACAAAACCCAAGCACAGAAGGTGATACCATTTTAGTGGGCTAACAATATATTTCTTGACTAGCTTTCAGGAGTTACCCTTTTTCTGGTTCAAACAGAACAAATAAAAGATGACATTGGCAGAAATCACAAGTAATCTTTAGGCAATGTCACCTTTTCCTCACTTTGTATGGACCGGAAAAAAGACGCATTTACTCCCACAAACTAGATGAGAAATGTAGTATTGCCTTTTTTGTTGTTGTTGGCCTTTGTTCCCACACGTTCAAGTACACTAACACGAAAACCAAACTACTTGATACAACATGCAGGACGCTCTTACAATTCCAGACAGAAACTCCATAATAAGCAACCGAAAATTATATTTCAAAATAGCAGCAAATGCCTATGGGGCTCATGTTCAAAAGAGAAAAACATCTAAAAAGTGGCAATAAAGCAGCATTTGGGCATTTTTCTCACAAAAACATCCAAACCAGTATTTTTTTGAAACCTATTTTTCAGATGTTTTTCTATACTGTTTGCCTGCAGTGCATCTATATCTCAAGGGGGCGCGTTAAGGGCAGGATTTGGGCATTCCTAAGAGATTTTTTTTCAGCCATAATGGAACAAAACAAAATTAAAAATAAGATGTTTTGCGCTAGACCTAACTAATAAGGCACAAAAAGGTGCCCTAAATGACCAGATGACCACTGGAGGAAATCAGGATTGGGAACCACTGCTTTACATCTTTCAAGAAGGACCTAAACCATGACAAAACTTACCAGCAATACCTATACCTTGAAAACAAGAAATTATATAGAACAGAACATATTTTTCTTTGTGGCACTATAAGCTCAACTTTCCAAATGCTTTCTGGAAAAGTATGCTTTCATCAACATTCCCTTTTTGGACACCACGGTCTCAATCAGTGATGGCTGTATACAAACATCTATATACAAGAAACCCACAGACATCTAGATGCAGCTACCTCCACACTCCAGCTTCCACACCCTTCACATACAAAAAGATCCATTATTTACAGCCAAGCCACAAGATATCACCGTATCTGCTCTGATCCAGGGGACAGAGACAGACACCTTAAAAGCCTGACTGCATCCTTCAAACAGAAAGGCTACAACCCCAAAATAATCTCCAAGAATATTGCCTCCTCCCTCAAAACACCCAGGGAAAATCTGCTACAGTACAAAGAAAAAAAAGCCACAGACAGAATTCCCCTTGTAGTGACATACAACCCAGAGCTGGAGAAACTGAGGAAAATCATAAGAGACCTACAGCCCCTACTCCAGGAAGATGAATTATTGAAAGAGATATTCCCATCCCCACCAGTGCTGGCCTTCCGACAGCCACCAAACTTAAAACACAAGCTGATCAGAAGTAAACTCCCAACACAGACGGAAAAAGAAAAGGGCACATTTCCCTGTAACATATCCAGCTGCAAGCTATGCCAAAACATTTCACAGGACCCCACAGTCATTCACAAGGGAAAAATATTCAACATAAAGGAATCTTTTACATGCTCATCTTCCAATGTGGTATATATCATTCAGTGTAAAAAATGTAACGAAGGATGCTATATTGGAGAAACAGGCCAGATGCTTAAGACAAGATTCAATCTGCACAGACATCACATGAAAATAGCCGGTGCCAGTCAGGCCCCCACCCCTGTGGGCCAACACTTTACAAGACCAGAACACTGCACCAGTGATTTCACAGTAAGATACTGAAAGGTAATTTTAAAACAATACAGGAACGTAAGACCTTTGAAGTAAGAATGATTGAATATTTTGACACCCAACAGACAGGACTTTATAAGGATATGGGTTTTCTAGCCCATTATAAACCATAAAGTTGTATTTCTCTGTTTATCACCCTCCTCTCACCTACCAACACCCATCCTGTTAGAATATCAATGAAATGCTTTGATGTCCCCATGCATACCCCCACCCTCCCACTCTGTCAAAGTAATGCTTTGATGTTTCTCTTATATATACTATCAGCTACCACATTTGCTTATTTCCGATCTGACGAAGAAGGGCAACCTTCGAAAGCTAATCAAGAAATGTATTAAGTTATGTCCAATAAAAAGGGTATCATCTTATTTTCTTTTCCATGTTTTATTTTGTTTGATTTCTATTGATCAACATTCCCTCAAACAAGGACTTCTGGGAACTTTAACAAAACTGTATGCAAAAAAAAAAAAAAAAAGGACAGTTAAAATATCAGCTAGCCTCATGACTCAGGCCACAGTGTTGTTTTTAATTCCCTCCTCTTATAGACCTCTTTCTGACTCCGTCACACGGGGGACTAAAGGTACTTATTTCATATATCAGGTTCTGTATAGTTTCTCTAACCTCCATTGTCACCCAATCACAAGGTCTATTCTGGGGTGGCATTAGGAGCCGTAATTGAAAACTAATTCCCATAATTACTGCTTTCTGTTTGTTTTCTGGATCTAGATATACTCTGGGCCATTTATATTCCCACATAAATCTTATTAAACATCTGTCTAAGTTTCTGCAAAGACTGAGTGTCACTTGTATATGATCTACCTTGTAGGCTAAATGTTAGGTAAAGAGAAGATAGAATCAATAAAAATAAAGACAGAGATAGGTTTAGATAGGTAGATACATTTTATTTCTTACCCAAACACAGGTCTTCAAGTTGATACAAATACAGACATCAGATTCTGGTTTCAGCCGCACAGGGCTTCGCCGTCTGACAGAAGCTTTGGAGAGGACTCTCAAACTAAGCCAAATCTGCCATCTTTTATACTCTATCCTCTCCATAGAAGTGAATGGTGAGAAACCTTGCTCCTAATCTTTCTCACTTTCTGAGATCATACTTTCCCATGCGATCTGCTGTCGGATGTGCCCACCTCCTTCCGTTCTCAGCTACTGCTAATTATCAACATGTTTTGGGAAGCGTTGAGATAACAGTTTCACATCTTCCGGCTGCAATACTTTTCATACCTTTCTCATGAACTCTGTATTACCTCTGTATCATTGTATACCAAAACTAATAAGCTCCATTTTATTCATCTGATCTTTCATTACAGATGCTATATTTGATTTAAAAATTGTACCAAGTTTGTATCAGGACTCATTGTTCAGACCTGCTTTTTGCAGATTCTCAAATATTAAATCATTTCAGTACTTTTTTGCAGTTTAGGCTGTTTAAGGTATGTAAATTGACCCACCACTATTCCAGTGGATGGATCCCAAGCGGGGACACATATTAACTTACAGGAAATGCAAGTCCTTGCTCAGCCAGTCATAGATTTTTAAACCTAGCTGGTATTTTTACAGCCTGAGTCCTAAAATCTGGCCTTCCACCCTTCCGGTGGGCATCCAGTGAGGGCCTCTTGCTGTAGTATAATTATACATTCCCCACTTGTCACCCCCTCTGGAGAGGGGTGACACAAAGCTCGTCAGCTCGTCATCATCCATTCCAGAAGGTGGCAAGCTATCAAACGAGAGGGGGAGTTTTGCTCTTATGCATTGCTAGCAGATATTATGCCAGACAGAAAACTTCATTCGTAGGTGGTATATTTTTGGGCATATGGAATTTCCTTTATATTACCCAAACCCTTGGGCTTAATCTTGATGTTACCCCTCTTGAGGCGTACTCAAACCTGTAGTGAGAGAGGTTTTATGATTGGAACAAAACCATGAGTTCATCTACAAAATCCCATGAAGTATAGGTATGCGGGTAATAGCAATTTCAGGTGGATCATACTAATAAACACTTTCAGGTCTTGCTATGACTTCTATTGTATCTGTTGCATAGTACATGGGGAGATAATCTAATGTATCTATCTCAGTGGTCCTCGGAAGGAACAGTGGTTTTGATTAAGCATTGTTATGGGCTCAACAAATATGTGATTAGTATTCAGATTGCAGGCTGTTGTAGGTATTCAGAATCCTTAAACAGGTCGGGATTCCTGGACCTTACTAGTACTCATCATTGGCATCCAATCATGAGCACTAATAAGTGGATAGCAAGTATGAGGTTGCCTCATACAGCAAAAATGGTCAATCCTAGGAAAATTTATATTAACCAAGGTCATGCATGGATCTTGACATATGCATAATGACCTGGAAGTATGGGAAGCATTGTATATATCCGTTACCCCTCTTGGAGCTTAGTCAAACCTACAGAAAGACATGCAGCTCAAGTAAGCCTACACCAAAGTTAAACAATTGCATAACAGGTTGATACTAACAGAGTTTACATCTACATTATGATATCAGAGCCAGTATTAGGGTTTGATGTTACCCTTGTATCTGAGCAATATCAACTTCAATTTAAATTACATAAACAGAAATGACGGGGAAACTCGTGGAAAAACAATTAGAACAATTAAAGGAAATAATAGGAAATAAAAATAAAACCTTATCATATCTAGACAGGACTGCTGCTAAACTGAAAATAAAACATAATATGAATCTATAATGTCCATAAACAGCAACAGTAATTCTCAAATTCAGTATCAGTTCTAAATTCTCTTTCATCGATCATGGTTGAGGCGGTGGAAGCGTTGAAGAATCTGGACGGAGTTCTGGAAGATCCAACAGGGCTGGGTTTTCAGGCTGGCTTGCTGAAGGAAGTGGCCGGTCTTGAGATGGTTAGACTGGTAACATCTGGTTCTATGGCTGAGTAAACACGTATATCTTTCACATGGACCCAAGACTTGTGGTCCAGTAGTTTGCAAGGTGTAAAGGTCATTGCCACAACCTTGGGGGATCTAACATCATTTGGACCTTAAAGACGTACTTATGGTGTACAAATTGGGATCTTTCCATGTCTTTATTCTACCATCAACTTAAAATTAAATAAAAAAAATTGGAATTGGGATTTGGAATTGGGATTTGGAATTGGGATTTGCATAATATATCCCCACTTCTGGCTTGCATAATGTGCGAGACAGATTGGTAATTTTTAGAAAGACATGATCAAATAACAAAGGTAAAGTATATGGAACAAAAGAGAAAAACAATTAAAATTTAGAGATGATGGTAAATGTTCAATTATTGATGTATGGAGGGCAATGCGTCGCCATTTATCGCCAATAGATATGGAATCTTCACCTACGATGACTACCATTCACCAAGGGTTGAGCCCTCAGCTGCAGGAGGCCAGCAGGACTATGAAAAAGAGCCGAGAAAAGTGTGGCTGTTAGGGGGAAAGCATAGTGCAGAAGACTGAAAGAATACTTAGAGAGATAAGGGGAAAAACAGCAATTGGACGACGGCAATCAGCTACAAAGTTGAACACCGTAATTACTGTTTTCAGCAAAAAAGAAAGTTGTAGGAAGTCCAATAGAAAGAATGAGGAGGAATAGAGTCGCACACACAGAGTGAAGGCAATAGCAGATGTGAAAGGTGGGGGCTGTCAGTTTTGAGGAGTGGTTATAAGAACAGAGAAACCAGAAGGATTTTAGAGGAGAGCAATCTGAAAGCGTGCTGTTCTCCTAGAGTAAAGGAAATTCCCTCGATACGGGAACATCAAAGAAACTGTACAGAAAAGAAAAGAGCAGGAATAAGACAATACATAGTGAGAACAAGGGGACAGGGATTTGAAAAGGAGGGATTAAGACAGAACACAGGGTGGGATGTGAAACAGAAAAATGCGCAATCTCTAAGGATTGTTAAGCGAGAATTGCTAGCATAAAGACCAATCCAAAGATTTTGAACATTGAAATAACTTACAGCAAACCCCAAATCGCAGTCGCCTGGATTCGTTGTTATGCTTCATTCACACAACAAGCACAGTCTTGCGCACATCACGCAAATCAAAGAGATGAACAGGATAGGGGAAAGAAAAGGGGGTGAGAAAGAACAGAACAGAATATTGAAAGACAGAAACGAAGGTTTGAACGCAAATAGAGATCAGCATAGACAAGGGCAGAGAAGCAGGTGTGTTAGTTCAGCGCAGGGCATGAAGACAGCAAGAAGATAGAAGAGTATGTAAGATAGGGGTCAGAAAAAGTGTGCAAGTTTAGCGCTAAAGAAGGGAACCTGCAAAGAACAGAAAGGAGACAGAAAAATAGAAAAGTAGATAAAAGACAGGGGTAAGAACAAGAAATTGGACAGAACAATAGTGCCCAATACCCCTAAAGTGGGCAGTGTCCGTGATAGGGAGAAGGAGAAAAAGGAAGAGGAACAAAATGAAGGAATACAGCAGGGAAAGATAAGAGAAAGAAAACATAGAACCTTTGAACGCACAAAATTAAGTATCCCCTCTTGCGTTCAAAAGAAGATCAAGAAGGTTAGCGAGTACTGTCAGCGTTCGGGGCTCACCACTGTTTTTAATTCCCTCCTCTTATAGACCTCTTTCTGACTCCGTCACCCTTCCGGTGGGCATCCAGTGAGGGCCTCTTGCTGTAGTATAATTATACAGTGTGCACACTAGGGCACAGGGTATCCAGATTCAGAGCCCTTCTCTGGATTGATTGGGCCTGGGCACACCAAGATGTGAACTCAGATCCGGGAAAAGAGGAAAGATGGTGCCATTTACCACGATGGCCCTTGCTAGCTAAGCAGAGCTGAGGACCCAGCTCAGAAGGATTCCTCCTCCCAGATTCAAAACGATCAAGGTCCCTATCACACTACCTAGGGAAGATGGCAGCAGAGGCTACTAATTGAGAAATGAGGAATGGCGTTGATATTTTATTTATTTATTTTAATTTGTTGCATTTGTATCCCACATTTTCCCACCTTTTTGCAGCTCAATGTGGCTTACATGGTACCGTAATCGGCGTTAACCAATTTCGGTATGAACAAATACAAGTTGCGATTAATATCAAGGTGATATTATGGTAGAGTAAGATACATATAAGGTAAAGACAATTGGGGAGAGCTTAGAGAGGGAAGAAGGGTTAGGATATGTCCATTACAATCTTTGGTTAAGTTGTGTCGCAGGTGTCCAGGTTTTTTATGTTGGGTTCGGTATATTATATTGGGAAGAGCTGCTAAGAGGTATCTTACAGCATGCAGTAGTAAAGCCATCAGGAGGGCTTATCAGTGGCGTAGGAAGGGGGGGGGGGGGGCGGTGGGGCGGTCCGCCCCGGTGTGCAGCGCTGGGGGGGTGTCGGCGACGCTGGTTACTGCTCTCTCTGCCCGGAACAGGTTACTTCCTGTTCCGGGGCAGAGAGAGCAGGGAACCAACAGAGCCGACGCAGCTCCCAGAGACAACGTGCACTCGGCGGGGCGGAGCGCCAGCGGTAATGATGCACTCCGGGAGGGGGGTGCGCCGTGCTGCACCCGGGGGGGGGGGGGGGGTTGCGCAGCGGCGACCCGCCCGGGGTGTCAGCCAGCCTCGCTACGTCCACTGGGGCTTATCATTCCCTTCCACTGGCAGTATGGATGGCCTCCCGAATGGATTCAGATAACTTTATTGGCACAATTTTACATGTGTTGCCAAAGTAATTTTTACTGAGGAGAGAGGGGCATAAAAAATGATCAGGTAGGCCCCCAGAGGGAGTTGGAAGCCTCTTAATAGGATCAGAGGGGTGAAAAATCATTTCTTGACCTGAATAAAATAAAGTGAAAGAAATGCACATTCCAAAGCTGGCAATATCTAATCCCTGAAAAAAAAAAATAAGGGCAGTCCTGATGTCTCTTTCCACTCTCCTTTTGAGGGTCTTCTTTTAAGTCCCTTTCTCCCTTCCTTAACTTCATGTGTCTGACATTGATCTTTCCCTTTCAATGTTTTCCCCTCCCTCTTTCTTTATTTCCTACCTCACTATCATCAGATAGATTTCACTTCTCCTTCCTTTTTTACCCTCTATCCCGCAATCACCTTTTTTTAACCACTTTCTTTTTTTTTGTTACATTTGTACCCCGCGCTTTCCCACTCATGGCAGGCTCAATGCAGCTTACATGGGGCAATGGAGGGTTAAGGGACTTGCCAGAGTCACAAGGAGCTGCCTGTGCCTGAAGTGGGAATCAAACTCATTTCCCAGGACCAAAGTCCACCACCCTACCACTAGGCCACTCCTCTCCTTTCCTACATACCAGTGTTTCCATCTCCAACTGTCATTCCTCTCCAGTTAACTCATTTTGTCCGCTCTCAAGCCTTCTGTCTCTCCTTTCACTTGATCCATCCCATTGACACTATACTCCTTCTCTACATTCCTCTACCTCTCACTCACTCACTAGCACCTGATCCTTCTCTGGCCTCAACCCATTAATCTACGCTGATGGCGTTTCATTATACATCCCATACAAACATGATCTGGCGGAAATCACCAACGAAATCAAGCTAAGCTTAAACATCATGAACTCATGGGCAAATGCATTCCAACTAAAACTCAATACAGAAAAAACACACTGTCTCATCATCTCATCCCAATACAATACATACAAACCCACAAACGTTAACACCCCAGGATACACCCTCCCTATCTCAGACAGCCTGAAAATTCTCGGAGTAACAATCGACCGTAACCTATCACTAGAGACCCAAGCGAAATCCACCATAAAGAAAATGTTTTTCTCAATGTGGAAACTCAAACGCGTAAAACCATTCTCCCCGAGGGAAATATTTCGTAACCTGGTACAGTCCATGGTACTAAGCCACGCAGATTACTGTAATGGAATCTATGCGGGATGCAAGGATCAAATCATAAAGAAACTTCAGACCACCCAAAATACAGCAGCCAGGCTTATATTTGGAAAAACACGTTTTGACAGCGTCAAACCACTCAGAGAAAAAATTGCACTGGCTACCAAAGAACGTATCACCTTCAAAATCTGCACGACTGTTCATAAAATTATTTACGGCGAGGCACCGGGATACATGATAGACCTCATCGACCTGCCAACCAGAAACAGCACAAATCTGCACGATCATACCTAATCCTCCACTACCCAAGCAGCAAAGGACTCAAATACAAATCCAGCTGTGCAGCCAGATTTTCCTACCTAAGCGCACAACTATGGAACACATTGCCGAAAGCAGTAAAAACTACGCTCGACCACCTAAATTTTCAGAAAGCACTAAAGACAGACCTGTTCAGAAAAGCATACCCCACCGACCCAATAAAAATACCTGGTCACTTGCGACACAATGCAACCAAAGACCGTAACGGACATTACTTGACTCTTCTTCCCCCTTTCCCTCTCTGTTCCCCCCAATTGTACCTACCTTACATGTACCTCATTCTACCACAATATCACTTTGTATTCATTCATACCATGTATTTGTTCAGACCGTAATCGGCTAACGCCGTTAACGGTTATATGTAAGCCACATTAAGCCTGCAAAAGGGGAAAATGTGGGATACAAATGTAACAAATAATAATAATAATTTGTTCTCTTATCCCCTATTTAGCTTTCCATACCCCCTTTCACCTTCTCCCCAGCACCTCCATTTCTAGCTTCTCTTATTTATTTTATTTACAACTAGTAAAAAACGCCCGTTTCTTGGAGAGATGAAACGGGCGCTAGCAAGGTTTTGGGGCACGGGGAGATGGGGTTTTCAGCATCGACGTACCGTCAGCGAGGCAGCTGTCCCGCAACCCCTCTGTGATGCAGGTTCGGTGTGAGGCATGGTCGCCGAGTCGCTGAGGGCCGGGCACGGGGAGATAGCATTTGCAGCGTCGCTGTCCCAGCCGGGAGATTGAGTTTGTGTCCTGCTCCTGCAGTGTGCTCCGCCCTCGTCGTCATGACGTTCTGACGCGAGGGCGGGGCATACGGCGCTTCAGAGTTCTGAGTTCCGGTTTGGAGGCCTGGGCAAACAGGATATCTCTGAGGCCTCACACTTCCGGTTTGGAGGAATTTGGAGGCTTCATTTAGAACGTTGGGGTTGCGAATTATGTCCAGAAGGGGCGTGGCTGGGGGGCCTCTATGAGTGACAGTGGTGCATGAGTTTGAGAGTGAGTGTTGTGTTTGCCTCCCACAGAGTGAGCTTCAGCACAGATTGAGCTTCAGCAGGTGAGAGAGAAGGTGAGAATTATTTATATAGATATTTATATTCCACTTGATTATAGTATCCTCAGCGGATAACAATATGAAAACATACATAATTAAAATAGAACTTTTCCAAAATACAGGGGGAAACAGAAAACCAAAACATTTTACAACACATTCAATTTAACAAAATGAACTCCAGCAAAAGTCAACTCTTTTCCAGCTCCTCTGTTTTTC